>NW_028277173.1:24472500-24770000 GCF_051122295.1 Plectrocnemia conspersa
TCGTCATTTTAAAAGTTTAACTATCAACAATTTATAATTAATGAATATGTTGCAACTATTTATATAAATAAAATTAATTTAAAATACTTAGTTGAATTTTTAAATGTAAGCTTTTAAGTGATTCAATTTATAATAGAAAGCTTATTGCTAAAAAAATATACAATAATTATTATAAGCTTAATGCCATATTTACAACCATAACTAATGTATTTGAATAAATGTACCAAATTTAGGCTTTGTATATTTTAAGATATTTTTAGCTTATAACGAGCCCTCGTTATAAACCGAGTTCGGCACGTATTTATATTTTAAAAATAAAAGACTTCAGTCGAGATTTCATTTGTAAGTTTTGAAAGTAACGAACCGTAAACGATTGCTCACCGGTGCGAAAAATGTATATCAAAGAACACACACAATATAAACACACACTTAATAAAATATATTTTAAATGTGGTGAGAAAATCTTATATAGGTTGTGACTTTTAGAATTGATGCATTTTTTACATTATTTTCAGGATCGTTTTAAACTCTTCTTAGACTCGCAAAAATATAAAATTTGACAATAAATTTATAAACACCCTCAAAAAAGATTATCAGCCTTTCTATAATCAATCCTAAATAATCGAAACTAGCTGAATATTTTTAGACGAAATCAGAATCAATCCTATTGTGTTACAATTTCAGTCGAAACCGAAACTGAAACCATCTTTTTTCTCAGTGTGTTGAAAATATAAAATAAGCTTAATGTGTGTATTAGGTTTCTAGGAAAATAATAGGTAAATTATCTTTAAATTCGAATACATTTTTCTCAGCTAATGATCAATTGTTGTAGTCGTAATAAGCACCAAGTTTACGAGCAGCTGCTGCTTTACAAACCATTTTAAACTTAAAAAAAATGCTCTTATTTGATTATTCTTCATCTTTAATTCAATAGCCAAATAAAAATTCTGTTTACATCAATCATATTATAAACACGATTAAATATCATTATCATTGAATAAAGCAAAATTTAATTTATTTAATTATAAAAAACATTATTTTCCTAGCAACCGAATACGTATGCAACATTATATTAATATATATTTTTTTATATTCTAAAAATAAAAGTTTTACCTCATTTTTCACGAGCACGTTTGACCGCCTGTCTGCATAAATTTGTCCAACCGAGTTAAACTGACAAGCACTGGTGACGCTGATTGGTGAATAGTAGCAGTTATAGTAGAATTCTTTGACATGTGTATCTATATGTCTGAAAACAAATGAGAAGTATATTACAATCTAAGCTCTATACGCTATAAACGCATATATTGTTTTGATTTAAATGGTATATGCCCATTATAAATTTTGTTATGACTAAAATCTTTACAGCAAACCGAGCGGGAAATTTCTGCCCGGTCTGTCTTATACCACTGGTCTCCGCAAAGCGAGAACGCGATGATGGGCATATGTATATTTTTTCTTCTTTCTGTATCAAATTTGTAAAAGTTTTTATGTATTTTACCATGATTTTTTACTATACTTTTTTTTTGTTAACAAATAAAATGGTTATGAAACAGCATTATGTATATTGTACCGACGTATATTTTTGATATAAACTTTTATAAGAAATATGATTATTTTGCTGGTCCTTCGATCCTTGATAAGTCGGCCTTCATACGTGAGTTAATGTCGCACGGATTAGAAGGATCTTTAGCACCCTGATGCAATTAATACAAACAAGTGTATGTAGCATACCTCATTTTCTATGCCTTGTAATATATTCTTAATTACTAATATTTATAAATTTATATATTATTCCTTAAAAAATGTTACAATACAGTTTTATTAGTTTTTATTCGATTATGTCTCCAATAAATTATATTTGTGGTGAAATGTGTCTTTCGGTATATTTTTGTATATTTTAGTTTAAGGTTTAACACAAAACCCTTTGTTCCTTACCCACAAGCCGTACAAAAGGTCGGAAAATACGTAGAAAGGATCTTATCTAATGAGTGCGAGCGATTTAAGAACAAAGCTTTCACGCATAATATTTGCGCCCTCTTGAAACGACTAACCAAGGTTATATTGATGTTCATTGTGTAATTTCATCGTCACATTTTTAAATAGCATAAAATTGTATATATTGATCGAGTTTCTGTGCAGTATAATTATTGTATAACAATAATTTTTCTCCATAAATTAACAAGCTTGCCTTTAAGCTTTTGCAAATTTTATCGATTGCTTTTACATGTACTTCACTCCCGAACAAATAAAGGACATTCATAGAATTGCGCTAGGGGCGGACATACACACTCACTCACACAATTACTTCCTGGTAGGGGATGTGACGTCACAGGCGACCTACAATGTTGTCCCGTGACGTCATCGGTAGGTATACGCACGGCAGAAAAATTTCGGAAACCAGGTCAGTGCAGGGGAATGAATACATTTCGCCAAGCTGAAAACATCTCCGAGGCGAAACACTAAAAATAGATTATGTATTTCTGTATAAACAATTTAAGGCTATACAAGGTTCGCCTCTCATCGCTCCCCGCCGCTTCCTCGTAATAAAAACATACTGTTTGTGCATACATAATTATTTTATTTCAACCTGGTTACACATTTCACCATTGTTAGAGATCGACTGAAAATATGAGTTTGTTGAGAGGTGGAATTTATTTACATTGCGACATAGGCGTAGAAACAGCTAATGCGAGTCCATGTCTTAAAAATATTTTTATCAAACCAGCTCTCCTCATGTGCCTTATAAGTTACAATCACTGACCTGTCACTTAGTTTTTGATTCAAGTTTTTAATATCAAATCTTCAAGAACACTACCATGGAGCATATTAGGTAGATAAGCTTGTTGAACTGACTAGATTACTTATTCAGCTTTAACGACAGTAAGCTGTTTGAAATACACAGGATAATTCAATTCAGACAGCTGTCAATAATCACGCGTGTTCAAAGTGTCATTTGTTAGTTTGTTACAACACATTTACGAAATGGATCGCATTTATCTACAGAAATAACATTGAAAAAATAACATGAAAATTACGGGAAGTTTATAATTAATTTCATCGTACTACTGAGCAAACAATTCGCAGCGTAGTGAAAAAAATTGAAGAAACTGGAATCGTTGGAGATAGGGTAAGGCATGTACATCAAGAAGCTGCTGTAAATGAAAGTGTGGCTGAAGACCCGGAATTCCTCGGCTTTTGCAGTTTTCGTATGGCTCCCTTTGGCGTATTTTGCATCTGGATTGAAACCCAGAGACGACAGACGGCAAAAAATTTACGCAGTACGGTTTTAGAGTATCAGGAAATTGATGCCGATTTTTCAAAGAAAATTATTCTTTGATAAGGCAAATTCCACCTTTCTGGGTATGTTAATAAGCAAAATTGTCTCATATAAGGCAAGAAAAATCTTTATGTGATTTACGAGAGAGCATTACATATCCAAAAAATGACTGTTTGGTGTGCATTATGGTTAGGTGGCGTCATTGTGCCTTACTTTTTGAAAACGATGAAGCTCGGATTGTAACAGTATATGGTGAGCGCTATAGGAGCATGATAACCGATTATTTTTCACATTGATAATCAAAGATATCGATGTGGAAGACATGTAGTTTAACAAGACAAGCAACTTGTCACACATCGGGTTCAATGTTGATATTTTATCTGTCTTAATCTGTCAAAACGTTCATCCCTGAGATTTGGCGTTCATTTTCATTTTGATTCATTTTTGTATTTTGATATTATTATTTAATTCATCTATTTACTTTTGCCAATAAATTCAATATTCTGAATAAATATCAAATGGTTAGAATAAAAGTAGTATACGGTCAGAATAGAAATATAGGACGATCATGCGAATTAAAAAAAATATTTGACAGTTATGAATATAAATGGCAATAAATTATTTATTTTAGAAATATCTTATAAAATAGCCCGCACAAATCAAAACTGTTGGACAGTAGTTTGGAACAGTGAATAACTTGATGAATAACTCTCACCGAATCTACGTAATCTGAGCGATGAATGAAGCGAGAATAACGACAGAGCGGTGGTGCAGAGCACGCTTGGCTTGTTATGTTGACATCTGTTAATGTTGCCAGCCCAACCAAATAAGTTTTCCCTTAAACACTTTGATATTGAGAATGATAGATCGACCACTTGTACCAATATTTAGCGTTACAGCAATAATAAACACTATAAGATAAAACTATTGCCAACTGAAAAAAATGGTTCTGACCATCTGTCAGAATAATTTTTATCATTTAATATAAATTCTTACCAGTACAACTTAAATTCTAACAATTTAATATAAATTCTGATCAACTAGTATATATTTTGAGCATGTAATATTTATTTTGGTTGTTTATATTTTTACATTTTAATATAAATTCTGACCTGAAAAATACGAACTTTTGAATTTCGCTGTTGTTTATACTGTTTTCAAGTAGTGAGTCCGCGAATTCAATTAAGGTTTCTTTCAAAAATGATTACTCGCTCGTAAAGAAATTGTTGCAGCCTAAGATTTGTCTTGAAAACATATTTTGTTGTACAATTAATCCAGATTATAGTTATAGCAACTAATTTTTCCTTATTTTAAAATTAATAGGAAACTCAGATTTAAATTTAACATGTAATATGTTGAAATAACGCTCCAAATTCCTTTTTTTAAGTATTGAGACGGAAACGCTACATGTTAAAAAGTAACATTTATCTTTTACAATGACGAGGAAAATGCTTATTTTCATATAAAAGGTCGCGCTAGAGCATACATTCTATCCTGCACATAATAATATTGTTATTTTACACTTTGGTTACCGATCGCCGCGTGACTATCTGGGCCGTTTTTCTTTTAAGCAATGAACACATTTTGTGTGCCTAAAAAACGATGCAATTAGCTCATAAAAATCCTCATCTGCGATTCCCAAGAGCTGTCTCAAACCAGCATTATACAATATATGACACTAATGATAAGATCATGCTCAGTTTTTTTAAATAATCTTTTATTATCATTATTGTGACTTATGGACCAACATTTGCATTCGCAAAAATCTACTTAAATGCTTGAATAAATGCTAATGAAAACGAAATCTGAAATGCAATAAATTAATAATATTTTATATATACATAAATTCATATCACATAATATATACATATGTACGTTAAACAGTTTAGTTTATATTAATAATAACGCCAAAATTGATTACGTAATATGCTACCCCTAATCGACCTACAAATTCAATTATTTCGGCAACTGCTCTGGGAAATCACTAGAACGAGTAAAATTCAATTAGGGTAGATATGTACATAAATGTGTTATATATACATACAAAATATCATCACAAATATTTATAAATATTACAAGTTTAGATAAAACTTTATTATTTTAATATATTTTGCTATAAATTTGCGGATCTTGATATAGCTCCCATTTATCACTAATTGTATATTAATCATATATATTATGTCTAAGACGAAATTCAATGACTCTTCTCAGCTTCCAGGTTCAAAGTTAATCGCGAAAGATTTCGAGGGTTTGAGATCTTCTAAATAAACCTTCGATAACTCCAACATGTTTATTGATAAAATTTTTGACACGACATAACAAAATTATTGTTACTGTTGTAAGCTAGTTGTGATTCTGTGAAGATCTATATTTTCAATGTCTTGACACACTATATAGTACGGAATGCTGTATGGTAAAACTTCTAAAAGAATGGGACAAATATATGAAGAAATAGTTCTGGTCTCAAATCTTAAAATTACTATAATATGTAGCGTTACTGTAGACTACTAGTCAAATAAATCTGATGGTCAATATAATAGAAAACACGTGCATCTTTGTCCGAAATTAAATTTCCAATTTAATCAATTATTTTTAATGATAACTGATTTTTTAATTTTTTTTAGCAAATTTAAAAGTAATACAATTGTATTTCGCTGCGTGAGCATTGATGTCAAATTATAAAAATAATCTATTTCATATGTCCAAAAACATACTTATTATAGATATGTGGATAATTTTGAAAAAATGATTAAATCCTAGTTGTGATCCTTGATCTATGGAATTTTTAGTTGAAGTTGACACATATGTAGGTTCATATTATATCGGCATTTTGGAAATTTATTTATAGATGTTTTATATGGCGACACAACTCAAAAGGAACATTGGTTCGTATTATAACTGAATTTATTAGAGCGATTGGTATAATGTAATGTGAAAGAGGAAAACTTTGGAGCTGAAAGAATTTTTTCTCCATTTGCTGCAGACTTCAATAATTTGCTAATTCAGCACATAATTTCAACACAATATTAGGATCGATAATTCTTAAACATTTTTATATTCTTCTTATAGTTAATCGCATAAATAGTATATATACTATAAAAAAAAGTTAATCTATATATTGTGCATAGATATAGTTTTCGAGTATATTTTTGTAATATTTCAAATTATTGATAAATCTCTAAAATATGAGTTTTATAAAGTTTCTCTATAGGACCTACTTATGTAATTGTCTACTACGTGACAGTTGGTTTAAAATAAGGAAAGTTGTACGTTTAAAAGAGTTATCTGTTACTTCCATTTTTGCAAATACTACTTATAAAATCATGTTGAGATGCCCGTACTGTTTATCAAAACTGAAATCTGAATGCAAAACGTTTATTTTACGTGTTTAAGTATTCGCTTCCAGTAAGGCAGCGCTCGCGAAATCATGTCTCAGTATTTGACGTGCCGAACAAGAGTATTCGTTACGCCAACTTACGTGATGATTAAAAATTTAACAATAACTTTGCCTTATTGTTCAGCGGAGTACAAAAGTTAGTTATAATATATAAAATTACAAATAAATATATTTTTTATTTAAAAAGTTATTCAATTTTTAAATGTTGATATGACTTACTTTTACACTTTGTATGAACTTATTTGCTTCTTTTTTTCTTATAGAGAAATGTTGTATTGCGGTAATGCAATCAAATTATTCTGACGTGGATTTGTGGAATTTATCGCACCCGGGCAATATTTTACCAAGAAAAGCTTGCCGCCTTATTGCAAACATGCGGACGGAAGAACAAATTTAATATGAGCTTTACGTTTCTTATTTGCGGTAAAAATAAGTTTTGCGATCCAAAAGTTTATTCTGTGGAACGAACGAGAGAAAAAGAGAGATGGAGGAAAACTTCAATAATATACGAACTAGCGTGCTTCTGGGGAACTTTGCTATACTGTTGTTCACTTGCTGGTCTCGTATTTTGTGACATCGCTAAAATAAAACTATAAATTTTGTGACATCGCTGAAATTAAACTATTATTTTTCAACAAAACTTTTTAAAAGTTTATTCTTATCTGATAACTAATTTTTTCCATACTTACATTTCTATATAAAATTGTAATATAAAAATTGACTATTTTTAAATAATAAAAGGATACGCTGAAAGCATTTTAAATGGCCTTACTTTTAACGATTTTTTTATTTTTTCCGCAACGTCAACTTCTAATAAGTAATTGCGGTTTTCACACTTTACAAACAGCTGAAGCGCTGAAGAAAAAAAATGCAGTTGAATTTTAACCATTTGCCCTTAATTTTTGCTCAAATAAGCGGGAATAGGAGGAGTATATATAGAGTGGATAATAAAGGAAGATTGCGCATCAATCTCAATCTCAACTATAGTTACATTTAATTATTATAATCATTCATCGTAGTTCTAATATAAATTATATTAGATTTGATAAATACAGTTTTTTTTTCCAACACTAGCTGCCTCAATTATTCGGTCAGTACGAAATATTCCATAGTTTTTAAAATTTATATTAATCGATGCTGTAGTGGGTTTCAGAAATATAAGTTTGGTGAACGAATGGTGATGATCAGACACAGTTTGGGGTCCTACGGTAAAAGTTTATTGAATGACGTACAGTTTATTACATGTTAATAATGTATTATATATGATACGAAGAAGGGACTGACGAGGCGCCGCCGGTCGAAGTCTTTCCGTCGAGATCCGCCAAAGAATGTCTTGCTATTCGCCATCACCACGCCAGTGTAACCAGATTGCCGCTTAGTTTTGATCCACTATTTGTTCGTCGATCAAAAACTGTTGAAATTATGTTTTTCTATCGCGTAAACCGTTAGCGTTCCATGATATATTTTTACTTGATTGCGGCGTGAGTTTAAATTTGAATAATTAGTTATTTAAATTAGCTGCAATTTAAATAATTTAAAGCAGTATTTCAATTATAGTTTTATCCTTACCTGCTATTGTATCAAACGCAATAAGGGTTTAGTATTAAGTTAAGAATTCAATTTTTTATTCAGATTTTTAATACAGACTCTGTAGCGAGTCAATGCGATTACATGCACTGTTACTGCATACTTGATTTTCGTTATTATTCCCTTGAGGATAATCTAAATTCTAATAACAAATGATTTCCTGTGAATTTAACGCAAATATTACAGTAGCCGCCCTGGAATTTACTGTTGCCATTGTTTCTAAATTGATTAACGTTGTCGGACGTAAAAATTAAGAGAGCACAACTATGTTTTGATCTTTTCAATTAAAATAAATTGCTGCCTTTTCCTCAAATATTAAAGTAAAGGAAAATTACCTTTCATCTAAAAATTGTTTATTTTACGGTGGGCTTTTACTGAAAAAGGCTTACTTGGCGCAATTCATTTATTTAAATTAAATTAAGACCATGGTAACCTAACAGGTTACTCCAATGCGTCACGATGGTCGAAAATAATAATTGTATTATTTCAATACACAAAAAATAGTACATGTAAAGAAGCAAACAAAAAATCATAAAATATCAAAATTAAATTATATGAACCGGACCAGCTCCTCGTAGCTGATATTAAACAAGTCAATGTGCAATGCCAGCGTATTAGGCAGCCGGATGGCCACAGCCATAGGCGAGTTAGCAAGTGCGGACGTCCTAGCCCCAGCGGCCATCAAAAGAGGACGTGGTCGTGATTCTCGAAGACGTTCTGGAACTCAAAACTGGAATTCTTCGAGAATAGTTTTATTGTCCACAGCACCCAATCAGTTATTTATTCAAATTTGGCAAGATGACTTAAAATAAGGTGACCATATTTTTATAATATTAAAGGATGACACTAAAAATACATTTCTTTCAGAATTTTTGTTCTCTAAATGAAAAATTACAAGATGAGTGTCCTCATTAGATATTTTCAAAATCTGGTCACCTTAATTTAGAGATGTTTAGGAAAGCAAAAAATGGCATTTCGGAAATTTTTGTTTATTTAAGGATGCTACGGGAGCTAAAAAAATTTGTTTGAGGACGTCTGGTCACCTTACTTAAAATCAGATAATTTATTTAATATTTTTGGGGGAATTTACTTTCTTTAGACTAGCAGGGAAGTCTGTACAGATATAATATTCAACCGATGATGTTCCTTTAAAAGAGTTATAATGCTGTTTTTTTTAATTTTATAATATTGAACTAGCCCTTAATTAGGAACAAGAGTTGTCACTTTTGCGATTAGAAAGTAGACTGTCTCCGTTTGCAGCTAATGTGCGACTCTTTACACACACGTTTATATTTTATATGAAGAAAACAGCGAGAATGATGTGGTAAAATAGAATTAAAAATGAAAATTTAAAACAGTAGTCAGTTCAATACTAGCAGTGTGTAGTTATTGGTTTGGTAATGTTTGCTATTTTTTATGTGTATTAATTAATGTCGTACTCTTAAAATTAAACATATTTCAGATTAAAAAATATTGCAAAAGTACCATGTTCGACTTTTGCAAATTCGTATAGGCTCTAATGCGAAAAATGTAGTTTTTATATACGTTGACCTAAAAATTAAATGCAGTGCGAGTTATAGCAAGCTCCAAAATTATTGAATATTTATAGTCTTTACATTCTTCATTTTCTAGTATCATTTGTGATTATATCTAAAAAGCTAAACAGTCTTGTCTTCAACAGTACTATCTACAATAGTAGCTTCTGTATTTAAAAAATATATAATTGTAAATGATAGCAGCATCAAGGTAGTACTATTATGTTGCTTAGTGATTTGAATCTGACAAAACTGTGTTTATTCTCAAATCCTATTGATTATTCTTTTCACTTCAGGCGACTTCAATTTTCAGTTTAATAAATGACATTCGGAGATCTTTTCTTATGTTTAAGTGTTAAGGAATGCAATATAACTAATATACGAATAAACAAAATAATATATGACACGTTACTGAAATAAAAATATTTGTGAAAAATAATTATATTTAATTAATTTAAAAAATATTAATTTAACAAAATAAATTAATTTTGCAGTGATACAATAAATTACCACAAATTAAAAATAACCCATTTTAATTGAATTTGCATACAATTGTTTCTAATATTAAAACAATATATACATACACTTCAATAAAAAAATTGATAACAAGGATATTTATCATAAATAATCTCATGAGATTTATTTAATTAGCAAACATTTGCTAAATACAAGGAAATATGTATTAAATAATATCATATGTCATCAATCAAGTACAGTGTTATAAACATATTAATTTATCGCCTCTTTTTGATAGTGTTAATTGTGACATTATAACTTTCGATATATACAAATGATATAAGTGTTTCAAAAATATAATCATAACTCGGCAACAATTAAACGTCTATCAAGAGTGTCGCATTTTCTTAGGTTGAGGCGGCGGCATTCTATCGCCGTCGTCGTGAAACCTCTTGCCACTGATAAAACTCATCAAATGTTCTTGAGTCACAGGATTCGATATGCTGTTCAATACGGCTAAAATAAAAATATTATTAGTATATTTTAATAAGAAACATTGTATAATGTATTACTTACATTCAGCCGTGTTCAAACTGTTGGGGAAAGATTTATCACTTCTCTCTCTCATAAAGACCCATTTGTTGTTGTGTAACTTGCACTCGATTATTTTGTTGTCCAAGTCTTTGACAGTCTTATAATTATCGATTTTACCATAGGGCACGTCGAGTTGTCCTACGTATAAATTACCTACTGTAGTAGGTAAACATCTAAAACAGAATAATTAAAAAAAAAATGTATCACATTGAGTATGCACGATAATGTATATAATGATGATACTGACCCTTCTTTCTTTTCTTTAACAATTTTTAATCTAAAATCTATACTATTAAGATTAGCCGGTTTCCATTTTAAAACATCTTTACAGGTACCTGGCACGTAGGGCTGAAAATAAAAAATAAATATTAGATGATTCAAAAGGCCTGCTTGATAAATTGTTTCGACTTTATCGCCCTTTGACGAAAAATATATGCTCCGTAGACAATGCGATGCGTTTAGTTTAAGAATGTAAATAAACGATTTTTTTAAATAAATAATTTGTGTAGTGAACATACGCATCTTCTTTTACATGGATAAGTGCGATGGCTATCAAGGGGAATATTTGAAGAAGACTTTCATGGCGTCAATTGGTTAATCAAGGTAGTCTAACATTGACATTTTTGAATAAGTTAAATCTGACATTACGAGGGAGCATTATAACTATATTTTAACCACTTTACATGCAGTCCTGCAGGGATGTGGGAATTTAGAAATATCCATTACACACGGTGTCGAGTGCATGCGGGAATATGAAAATCGAATTTAAACGCAGTCCCACATATAAACGTGATTCTATTTGTCGTTATACTCGACTTCCGAGTCCTGGCATTTCGTTACAAGTATAAAAAAATATGTCTTTTTTTTAGCTATAAATTAGACAAATACAAGGCGGTGTGTTATTCACATTTTTTCCCCTTGAAGTATTTCTCAATTACAGTAGATTCATTGTTTATTATTGGGTTTATTCCATTTTTTTATTATTGCTTGCGATTTTTTAGAAATGGTGGAGAAAATATTTACAGTTACAGGATATCACATCCTGTTGAAAATAAAAATAATAAACTGGAAAAAGGTTGAGAAATATATATCTTCAGTTTGTTTAGTATTATATATAATATAATGTATAATTCATTCCAATATACACGTATAAATTATTTGTTTCATTAACTTTTTTTTAATGTATAAGTATTTAAAAAATATGAATAATACTTATTGGTTTTATTGAAAATATTATTCATTATTAGGAGTATATTTTTGGTCAGGTACTGCAACGTATTATTTTACATCGGTGATAGCAAAAAATCTTTCTAGCAAATTTCCCATGGTCTAATAATAATGAGAATAATAATAATAATAATAATAATAATTTTCTTAATTCTAAGTTTTTTTTGAGAAGTCACAAAAGATTTGAAAATTTAAGCCTGTTTTTAATTTTTTTTTATTGTAAATGTAATTTTTTGGATATATAATTTAAAAAAATATATTTTGCGGAAAAACATAAATTTTTGAATTTTTTTTATTTTTCCCATTTATATGTAATTATTTACTAATATAATTTATAATAAAAAAGTATGATTTTTCGGAATACTTTTCAAAAAGAAACCCGTATGTTAAGTGGTTAAATGCAAGAGAAAGTGGAAGCTGCAACGAAAATACCCAACATATGGTCCCGTCGTGTGTAGATTGTGATCGAGAATTCTGAATAATTTTCTTTTCTCGAGAATTTTTATTTTGAAATTTCGAGGATCATATTTCTCAAGAAATTGTTTATGAGAATCTCGAGAATATTTCAAATTTTTCACTTATTTATATATTGCATTCTAAATCAATCATTGTCCGAAATATCGTATACTCTGAAACTTATTACAATAGCAGTGAAGGCCCCAAGCCAAAACAATGCTAATCTTTAAAGCGCAGAAGGTATACTAATATTTTTATTTAATGCTTTCAAAGCTAATAGTACAGAAATAAGCAGGGCTGTAGAGTCAGAGCATTTTAAGTGGAGTCGTAAGGAATTGACCGACTCCGACTCCTTTTTAACCTTTTCCAACCCCACCCAATAATTTTTTTAATTGTTCGTCATGCGCCATGCATTTTAAGTCGGTAATATTGATTAAACAAAAGTTATTATGCATTTAATCAAATATCCAATAACTACGTGTGATCATGCCGGTCACCTACTGGCATGGTCACACGTAGACACATATAATGGCACGGCACTAATCCTAAAAAATATTATTATAATTATTTTTTGTTCTTTCTTCTTTGTTATCATTTACATAAAAATAAATAAATAAAATAATTAAAAATAAATTTAATATTTTAAAATTATCTTATCGAAATTTTTAAATTCGGAGTCAGAACTTGCGAAAAAGTCGGAGTCAGAAAAAAATTCCAGTAACTCCACAGCCCTGGAAATAAGCCAAGACCTAAATTAAATTTCTAAAAGATGAGATGTGACGATAATGTCATTGTTCATTTTTTTAGCACAACCCAAATTGTTTTTGAACGAATTAGAAAATTTTATTTTCATCGAGTTCAAAGGGTGAAATAAAAAAAATATTCAAAACCACATTGAAATGACATCAATAAAACACTTAGCCTGAAAAAATATGACTATGGAAATAGACATACAGCATGAAGTTGTATATATAAGAATTTAACCTTAGAAGAACAATTACAAAACTATCCTTCAGAGCAATAATACAAAGATGAACCAAATAATTTATGAGCATTTCTGGACATTGACAAGAGATAAAATGTCTAGGAAGCAACTGGAAAATTGACAGACAATCTAAAACTTCTAAAAACAGCATTAAGTAAAAAAAAAAAACCAACGTCGACACAGAATGAGAGAAACTTTTCAATCTCTGAAAATTTCATGTCGAAAAAAAGAGCAAGATTATCAGATAAATCAATAGATTGCTTTTATTTTCTAAAAAGCCATTTTCTTAGAAAATAAATTCTTCATTAAATTTCGATCATTATTCTTTAAAATAATCACATAAATTTTTTTCTTGCTAAAAAATAATAAGAATTGAATTGCTGGATAGAGATGTTGAGCCCATAATTGAACCGTCATGAGATGTGGTACTTAAAAACATCTTAGGTGTTCAAAGATGTTCCAAGTTTTAGTAGAAAAAGCGATAAAAAATAAAGTCAAACCAGATCTGAGACTAGAATTATCATATCATATTCTTCAAACCTGGAATTTCTAGATACCAAGAAACAAAATTGCATTTTTCATTTATATATTTTTCAGTTTGAGTTTGATTTCTTACCATTTTTTAATTTACTCTAATGACAAATAGAATGAAGAAGAATTGAATGACTCGTAGAAAATCAAAACTTACCTCTTTAGACGGTTGAAATATTAAACCGTCAGGCTTGTGGAGCAAACTTTTCGTAAACTTTTCACTTAATAAACTACCAGATTGCGATATATCCCAAAATTCTTTCAAGCGAACTCCAAATGGCTCTCTCTCTCTGTTCAATTTACCTTTCATGATCGCTCTATGTCTGAAATTTGAAAAAAGTTTAAACAAACTATACTTTATCAACGTATTCTAATTATATACATATAATAGATAATTAAATACCTGGGAGCAATAATTTCACTTTCTATGCATCTTAATCTATTAGGATAAAACGGGCTATTCTTTACATCCATCCCGTTAAAACATATGATGTCGTAAACCAGAAATCGTGGAATTTTAACTCCGTTGGCTACATCTACAACCATTTCCTGAAAGCAAATTCTTTATTTATAAATACGTATACTCAAAGTAAAATCAATATTAAAAATAATAACTTACACCATCCAAAAGCGTGTTTTCTAAATGAATACTTATATCCTCTTTAAATGGAAATCTAATATTTTTGATTATGTATGCTCGAAAATCTCGATCAAATAAAAACACATTATTTTCCTTATAGATCAACATTAAATACCTGGAACATAAATAATGCATTAATCCAATGATTTTTTAAATAAAAATATTCATTTCAAAATCACTTACCGAGATCCGTCTGCCTTCCAAGATACGCGATACGCTTTTTTGGCTAGCAAGCCTATATTTTTCATGTCCATCGAGACCGGCTGGGAACCGGGGAATCCGTTACTCTGCCATCCGCACATCTTTTGGATCAGTTTTTGAAGTTCCTTTAAAGTTGGCTGCTGAGAAAACTGTGGTATCGTAGATACTTCGGGTAGAAACGAAACTTCTTTATTTTCGCCAATAGCCGCATCGTCAGATTCTATTTAAAATAAAATAATTAAACTACTATATCGGCATAAATATTATAAATATAAAATTATACCTGTATGCCACGACGGCAGTGTCGGCAGATCAAGCACGTCGTATATATCGTCATCATATCGATTATACAATTCTTGTATATAATCTGCTTTGTAAATTCCAGGAGGTCTAAAAATTTGCAATGTTTAGTATGCAACGTCAACATGAATTAATTTAAAAATTATTACATTACCGTAGATTAGCAAATTCTTTTATAGCAGCGCCCACACCCCAATCCATCTTTTCGACTAAATAGGAGATAAGAAGAAACCCAGTCCTATTGAAACCGTGCGTGCAATGAACGCCGATAGCGTGCAGTGGATTTTTTTGAATGAATAATGCTACTGTATCCAAAAAAGCCCTGAAAATAATATTTAATCGTTAATAACATATATAAGTATTCTTGGGTAATTTAAAAACAGAAACATACTTGGTTTGATCCAAATCGGGCGTTTCACCGTGTCCTCTACACTTGATTTTTATGTATTTACACTCATGATCCTCTATTTCCTTTCTATCGTAGAATCTATTAGTGTTTGTTAAATCGATCCATAGACCAAGTTTAATCTGTAATATAAATTAAAGAACATGATAATTTTATTTCTAAACTGATTTTGAAGAAACTTCTTCGGCTTCATATAAATTGGTAACTGAAATGCTTTCTTCCTTAACCATTTGCAAATTTAATAATGCCGCTCCTCGACACGATTTTAACAATGAGGAAAATAAAAATATAAATAATAACTATGAAGATTTTTATTAACTACTTGGGTGATCGATGGCGCTTAAATTTAAGTTTTCGCGTACTTCCCCCCTAGCAATTTAAATTGCGAAATTAAACTAGAGACAGGGAACTCCATCGGCACATATGAGAAGTATGTATTCTGTGTATGGCGTGTGCTGCACCTTTGTATATGTTCTTTTGAAGAGATGAATGGACGGAACTAATTTCCATTATTTTTCCGCTATTAATGCAATTTTTTCTAGGTCTATATCCTCAAAAACCACAAAGAGGGTCTGTTTGTAATATGGAAATTTATATAAAAGTTTGTCAAACAATTTCGAGCATATTTGATCAAGATTATATTGTAGAGTTTAAATTTGCTTCTAAAAATACAGGTTTCGTATAAAATGACTTCTATCAATTAGTAATATGAATAGTTGTATTATGAATTAACATTTTTCATGTACATTAATTTTATTTTCAATTCATACCTTTATTATTTGATATGTTTATAGAAATGAAATTTAGTTATATATTTTATTAGCTGTATCAACTTCTACTTTTCATCGCTTTAACTTTATTTCTTGTAGACTTACAATCTTTATCTGAATCTTCTAATAATCGAAAGAATTAAAACAAGTCCTATAATTTCCAATGTTTTATATCAGTTATCCGTATAATATATTATATTCATAGATCTTCAACAATTCTGTATGGATTTTTAATCTGCGTCATCAATTTCTAAATTCAGTTTCCTCCACTGTTTAATAAATTGATTAGTTATGTCAGAAGTTTCACTTTACATTATCTTTTATAGAGTGTGGACAGAGCCTTTTCCATATTCAATTTATTATGGACTCTTTTACATCATCTCTACATTTTTTATCCAGAGTCCAGACTCTAAATCCGATAGAAGAGAATGGACCAAGAGTAAAATCGGTTGAGATAGTCATTTGGATCATCCGTACGGAGTAGAAATATTTGTATGTCATATCTGAGGTTAATTTTATCATGAGATTCATCATTATCATTAGCAATGTTTGCTTTGTAAGTTTATTTTTTCTTCATAAATCTCACGATAGCATCACCGCATTTCCGTTTCACTTTCGAAAACTTTTTAAGGATTAAATCTAATATAGCTGCATTCACTTTCGAGAACACAACAGTTAGCCCCTTTTATCTTATATGAAGGAGTTTGATTATATAAGCCTTTCCTGTATCCCTTCGCCTTCTTTAAATTTATGTAGACGAAATATTCATTTTAAATGTTTTTACTAGATTTTTGAGTCCAGTAGATTGCAATGGTCGTCTCAATTGACCATGGTAGACTTGAGGTAAACTTCGAGTTAGTCCGTCTTTGATTAACCGTTTGAGTGCAGACTTTCACAAAAATAATGCTCATCAAGAATTTTCTACTTTAGATTCCGGAGCATCCTCTAGCAGTACGTAGATATGTTTAATGCCAGCTATAAGGCACTATTGACAACGTGATTAACTGTCGAGTGTGAGTCATCGTTAAACAGTTAAGTCATTGAACAAAAAGTAGCAATATTAAATAATATCTCAATATTTTTGTTGACAAGTATTACAAAGTAATGCTGTTGGACCCCTTAAAGCTATGAATTCAACGCGTGAGACTCTCGTTGTTAAGTACAGCGTTGATAGTATTGTTTTTATAAGCATTGATATTTGAAAACATTGAAGATACAGTACAGTCAGCATTATTTCCGAATGCGATAATTTGAATATTAAGTGGCAAAAAATATTTTAGAACTAAACGCAAAGCAGTATGTGATACGCGAAAGGTAAATCTCACCTTGTAGTCCTTGATGTTGTTGAAGAGCATCTTGGGTGGAAATCTGTTCCCTGGGGGCACGAGATTGTCATACTTGGTGGAGAGGGGTGTCTTGAAGGCGAGGAACTTCTGCACCAGAAGGTTGGTCGCCTTCCTGGGGCAGTGCAGCCAGCGGGCTGGCACCTCAAGCTCGGCGCTGCTACCCATCTCGACACGCGACGGCGCGACGATGCGACTGACGTTCGTCGGCGACGACGCTCGACCGTCGCATGGCAACACTGATAACGATACGCAACACTTCCAACTATGCATCCAGCGAAGGGAAGTGAATGGGGGGAAGCTTTAAATAATATTTTTGCCAGTATTTATATTTTTATTTTTAAAACAGACTTCGGTATTAGTTAACAATATCATAAACCAATGGTTATGCACATTTTCTATGCGTTTGGCCCTAACAGCTACTAAAGCGGCTACAAAATTAAGTTTTAAATTTTAAAATGCGTTTTAAAATTTAAAACTTGTTTTTTATTATCAAAAATTGCTTAAAAATCGTCATTAACCCTTTATTGGTGTCAAAGTTTATTACTTTTAACGTTAAAATCAGAAAATTTCTAATAATTTAGAAAATATTTTATAACAGGGATAATGGGTGAAAATGTCAGTGTTTGACATAGTTTTTTTCAATCATCAGTTGTGCTTCGGCTGTCTAGTTGTCTTTATATTCTATCGGTTAGTACACACCTTTAGGACGACATTTATATAATAATTAATTTTTTCCTTATAAAATGGAGAGCTTTGTTTTAGACAAACAATTTATGCGATGTTGTATATTGCATGAATATTAAAAAAAATGTAACAACTGATATGATTGTAACAATAAATATATAAAATGTAAAAATATTTTTTTAGATTTAATTTGCCATCCGATATTAGGAAAATAACAAAATAAATTTAACCAAAAATTTTCACGTCAAAAAGTGACAAAATTATTTTATCATTCAACCAGTGTCATAACATAACCGATAGTTATGTATAAACATGTTAGGATATTCAATAGAAAATCAGATCACTCCTGAGACTAAACCAGACGCAACCAGCTTCTCTAAGACTTTATTTTATAAAATCGTGACATTATTTCCAATAATTCGCAAATTATATTAGTATTGCCAGGATTGAAAAAAATATCTATAGTCTAATTATTTTCAAGAGTCAATGCACAACAACGTCGTTCAACGCGTGTTTATCCCCACGTTGTTGATTGTGTTGACTTAGTTGTAACACATTGGGCTAACGCCTATTATGTTGCATCGAAAAATTAATGCGTAGCCAAAATTTTGCTAAAAATGGTAGTTAATTATACACATATAATCAACTAACATTTTTAGTAAAATCTATATTAGCTTTTACAAAACAATTAATAAAGATTTATTTGGCTGACCAGCAGATTTTTTTAAAAAAGGTTGTAAACTTCAATGATAAAATTCTACTTAGAACGGTCTTTGGTCTCGGTTTTTCAAAGCTCGTTCGATCTAGTCATTTTTATATTAACATTTTTCATTTTTTGCCATTTACTTTGTTTACTTTAAGAATAAATATTGAAAAAAATCAGCATTTCAGGAAACCTTATAGATTTTTCTGCCTAAAATAAAATTTGTAAAAAAATTGATTTTATAGGATTTAATTTTAAGATATATTCTGAGACACATTGATTTTAAATACTCTTGTAAGTAAACCAGATGTAAATGTAGAAATGATATATTTTACTAAGGTCCTGTAGATCATATAATTTAAAAAAATTGAGTATCATATCTTTTTCAAAAAAAGTCAATGACAATCTGTATTTGTAATACTTTATTCGGTGCATAAAATAACACATTTCCAACACTGTAATCAGCATACATACATATATATTTTTCCTATAGCTAATAAGGCAACTCTTATACACTATTTGCTATGTATAATAAAATTAATACACAAATGAATAAGGCTTAGTCGCTTAGTACAAGTGTTTACAAAACTTATAACATGCGTTTATCACATACAAATATGGTCTTCTGCTACGATCACAACAGGATCTATAAAGTATACATAAAAAAGATAAGGTTGTATAACAAGGAACTATTTTTGTTATGTATCAATGACTAGGAACTTTGAAGCGTTATTGGAATTATCGAGTTAAGTATACATCATAAAATATTCTTTAAATACTATGTATTATTGCTGTAGAACACGAGGCATTAAACTATTTCTGCATATTAGACATTAGCATACTATACGTATTAATTAAAATTTACAATTTTTAAGAAAAATGTTTAACATTAAAACACTTAAAAAACGTTTGTACATTAATACACTAAATTTAATTATTCACAATGGTGATCAAATTTCTTTTATCAAATATGATATTTTATACATCGACATCGTTATTTTGGACAATTTTAACAATTTTTCTCAAAAGTATAATAGCAAAACAAGTATACTAAATACAAAATATACATATGTATCATTATTTACTATGTACTCTGTGCTCATTTTTTTTCTTGTGCTTGTTTAAGTTCCATTGCCAATTTATAGCCTAGCTCGGGTCGTCTATCCCGTCCCTCGACCATTCCTAATATCTGTAAAAACACATAATACTTTATCAATACAATCTATAAATCAATATTATCAAACATATTATACAACATACATCCTCTGAATTCACAATGACGCCGTTGTTGCTAGTTACAGTATTTTTTGTCTTCTCTATATCAACTAGATCGACTCCTCTACTGCAATCATCTATCAATATAGTGCGGTATCCGATAGCCAATGCGTCTATAGCCGTTGCTCCTGATATTAAATGCAATATTAATGATTATCAATTATTTATGTTATTGACCCCGTAATACTTACCAACACAAACATCGTAAGCCAAGCCGCAAACATAAATATCCGTAGCATTTTTCATACGCAATTGAGACGAAAGGGTAGTTTCTGTTAACTTTTTATTATCCCAGAAGACTGAATAAGAATCGACTTCTGCATTCGTTCCCTTGTATACTTTTATTGCATTTTCAACAACCTATAGATTAAATATATATATATTTATTAATATAATTTAATTTTAAATATATTAATATATACATACTTTTAAGTCTTTATGTAGTTCAGAACCCCATGAGTCTTGTACGCAGTGTCTGGGCCATAGTCTTTGCTTCATCAACGGAGGACCGGCAAATATTACAGTGTCGTAGGTTTGAGCTTTGTCGGCAGATACCTAAAATTATAAAATATAATTAATATTTAAAGGTGTGCCGAGGGGCCGGTTGATTCACAACCTGCGAACGATTCACGCGCGCGAGCGTGGATCACTTCATATACAGAAAATACTCACCGGACTAGTATGATGCAGCTCTCTGAGTGGCAGATTATCAATGAAGGACACGTGGTCACTGGGATGCCAGTCCAGCGAGTAAACCACTGCGTCGAAGGGTATCGCATTGAGCAATTTGTTGATCGGCGCAATAACCTAGAGAGGGGTGTAATAAAAAATATCAACTTAAAGTAGAGCACGAGGGGGTCAGGGTGGTTAAACAGTAGTGGCAACTTTGACATTCGTATTCGAAAAGTTTGAGGCCGTAAAAAGAGGCCGCGCCAATCAAAAAGCTTTTCGCGCACACAATTGCATGCCGGCGCAATATCAGCCCGTACCCGGGTACACAATTACATCCTTCAGTTCGACTTAATTAGAGCATTCGCGAATTTCGCGCCTATCGCCGAAATTAACACTTTCGGCGATAAATGAAGAGCGTATGAGAAATCGCGTGCTGATAAAACGTACTCTTGCATTTTGCTACTGAAGGCACGATGGAGTAGTGGTGTAAGTCATTGCTAATGAATTAATGAGCTTGGGCTCTAGTTTTTTTTTAATCTATTATCGTATCTGTAAGACTGAAATTATTAATTAAAACTCATAAGGTTTTCCTAGATCAATCTACATGTCAAAAATCGGTTAAAAGTTCATATAAATTAGAATGCTATTTTCTTTTGCCTCAAAGGATCACTATGTAGATTTTACAGTATTTCATAGTTAATTATCAACTTGACAACACTAACAATGTTCAATTTTTCCAAGATTTATAGGCGTTTCCGCCAATGCAACAAATCACATTAAAAGTACGACTACGAAAGTCTAACTTCGACCACATGACAAGGTTAACTTTTAACAAATTGTATCCAATTAGGCTACGCCAATGTTGAATGAAACCTATTTTTCATATAGCTCGCGACAAACCGCAACCAAAACATGATTTTCTTTAGTAGATTATAAATCGACCACACGTCACGGTATTTCGCTTTAATACATTAAAAATATACATTTAATTTATAGTAGAATTATACTTTTTAAGCGATTCATATTTGTCCAAATATAAAGCACTTTCTAAAATATACTAATTGCATTAACAAAACATACTTTCAAAGACAATTGTGAAAATTTTGAGCCTTGAAATTCTATCGAGACTATTTAGTAAGATTATGGAAATCCTTCTTTACCCAACAATAGAAAGTAGTTGGTTAAGCGAACGCTTCTATCAACAGAACACGATAGTAATTTGCCAATCAAAAGCATTTTCTCCTACTTAATATTACGTAATTTACTGAGTAAACAACGCCGTAATAAAAGCGCTCGAAACCCTATTCATTATTTTAGTATTCAACAATCTGTACGTTTATTGTTACATCGCACTTATCGATAGTCAATATTATATACATAAAATATAATACATAATTAATAAAAATATTTCTAACTATTTTATTTTAAGTTTTAAATAATTATTTTTATATTTGTGATTTTTTTTCTCGACGTTTCGGTAATAAAAAAAATCGGCATTCTCTGGAGAATAACATATGTATATACATTCATACATATATGCTTCTTAGGAACGTTTAGAAATTAAATTCGTATAGTGCAATGTCTGGGATGCGAAACCTGGACTTTTGAGATATATGCTAAGAGTTCTAAAGATTAAGAGTGTCTCCAATAACCAAATTTTATTTCCGATAAAAGCGAGACCTTTTAAACCAGCAAACGAATGAAGGTGAACTTAAAAATATTAGTTCCTTCATACCGCGATAATGGGAAAATTTACAGAAAAAACAGATACAAAGAAAGAACATGTCTCAGTTGCGAAACAAACGCCTGTGGACCAGGGACATCTGAGGGAGGGGGCAGATGAGGAATTTTACACGTTTCTAAAACAGAAATTCTCGGGTTATCCCTCAAAGAAAATAAAAAAAAAACAGTCTCGAATCTGTCCCAAAAATATTTTCTTAAATATTTCATTTCTGACGTCATCAAGTAAGTATACTTTCAAATACAATATCTCAGCTAGGCCGAACTCTGTCAATATTGAAGAAATCAAATACTCCACTAATGTGATTTCTGAATCTAGTATAACACCCGTTATTGAATCAAAGAAAATAAACTATGTTCTTGACAGCTGATCATACTTAATATAATAATATAAGAATGGGTACTTATCCACGGCCATTATCTGCACGTGTCATAGTTCATTAGCTACGTTAATTGTGATTCAATACTTTCAATATCAAATAACATATGTACATATACATATTGTTAGCATACATAACTACCGATCCAAAACAAGCGTCGTCTACGTCGAACCTTATTACGTATGATTTATCAAAAGGTTAAACTTGAACCACTGCCACCCGTTACGGAGGCCTTACACGGGCATTATGATACGTACACACGTAACGAATGACAACAATGGGGACGTGTGTGTCCCCCGTTATGTACGGCACTGAATCATGCAAAAGTAATTTAAAAGCAATATTTAACATTGCCTCCATTGGCATTTGGTTCGCTGCACTCGCTATTCGCGATGTTAATGAAATGGGAGGCTCGGGGTCGCATTTATTTAAATTCTAAACGGTTAGGGTCAAGGTCTCGCAAAAAAAACCTTAATGGATTGTTTGTGTACCGTAAAAATGCAATTAGTCAAAATTGTGTATACATACAACGCTTACCTCATGACCGTTTTGTTGGGCGACACAATTGCTGATGTTCAGCGTGCCGGAAATGAAATCGTTTTGAACATCGACGATCAGGAACACGCTCACTGGTCTGACGATCTGTGTGGAAAAATAAATTAGAAGTTAGAATTTCGTTTATTGCATAAAAAATAGTTAGTAGTACTATTAAGCCCCGATTCAACCGAGGCGATAATCGGCAGCGATTTTTAGTCGGTCGTAATACGAAAATATAACTTTCAATGATATTTTTTTTTAATATTTTAGAGATATCATTTGAAGATATGCAATCTATTCATATGTATATTGTAGTACTAACTTTCTAAAGTGTTTTATTGTATATATATATATTTAATTTATCTTTTTATTTTTTTACTACTATAATGTTTTAAAAATAAAAAGAATAAATTAAAATTATAATTTATTGGTTTAATGTGCGATAAAAAAATTAAGCTTTGTAGGGGTTCCTACATAATTTCGCATTAAAAAGCAACATTTAAACAAAAAAAATTTGTAAATCAATCCTCGAGAGCGCTATTTAAACAAAACGAAATATGAGAACCACCAGAAGTAAATATTGCCAAATACTTTAACGAAAGATTTTTGATAAAACTTCGTAAAAGCAAAGCAGCATACGCTTCAAACCATAAACATTAACGTTTGTCACGTTTAACAATATAATGACCAGCACTATAAACTAATGATATAAATTGGTGCCTAATACCTGAAAAGACTGGGTTCAAATTTCATATAAACCTTAAAGTTTTTCAATTTTTATAATTTCAATCGATCATCACAGATTAGGTTTTCCAAGATTTTCCTAATATGTATATCATAATGATGAATTCAAATCAAGTTAGGTCGTGCATAGTGATATATATTGATTATAACCTGTAGTTATAGTTCATAATTAATCAAACAGATGTCACTGAATTACAGACTTTGATTTTAATCTGGTGTCTCACTACTTATTAAATAGTAGTTGCTTGTGTTTTACCCGTTGTAACGCATTATGTTAATGCTCGTCACGTTTCAAGTATGATTACGATAAATAAACAAATAAATATTTTTCAACAATTTGCAGTAACTTTTAAAGTAATTACTTTAAATTTATTTTTGCGAAGCGATAGAAGTCAACAAACATAAGTTTGTAAATTAGGCAGGTGTTTTCAACTTTTAAGCTTAAAAAAAATAGACGATTGTCTTATATTTTGATTTTCATGGTTTAATAGGGAGTAAAATATTTTTAACTATAAAATAAATTTGATCAAATAAAAAACACATTTATATTTAAGTGCAATTATAAGAATGTATGTGAAATTTTAAATAATTTCTTTTGATATTGAATGACGTATATTTTCGTCAAGGGTTCCTAAAAATATTTTTTTGCAAATAACATGTAAAAAAAGGTGTACTTGCTTAGAATGATAGCGAAACACTAAAAAACCAATGGTTATATATTGGAATGACGCATATTTTCGTCAACGGTTTCTAACAATATTTTTTTACAAATGACGTAAAAGAAAGTCGATTTAAGATATGGACGCTCATCAACACAGTATTGGTGAGAAAAATAATAGGGTGACATTTTGAAATTACACGCTCAATTAATTTTACCTTTTTTAATTTAATTTGTTGAAGAAAATGTAAAATATGACTTACTTACTTATATTGTTTATTTATATACATATTTAACTCAAAATATTGTTTGACACTGTTTGTATTGAAATTTATGTTTTATATATTTGGGGTATAATATTCCAAATTATACCCTAAATATTCCCAAACTTGATTTATGAATTTGACCTAATTTAAAATACACAAACAAATATTTCAGGGACAGTATATGGTCATAATACCTACCGGGAATTTTGAGATACAATTAAATAATAAATATAAGCGCAGCGATATCAGTATCAACATTATTCATGGGTTGTACGTATCAGGATGTGAATATTTAATACTATAAACTGAACATCTGTATTTATCAATGCCAGGCATAATATAAGTTTTTAATAAAAATAAAGGTGAAATTACGTCTAAAAGTGTTTTATTCACAAGTTTTTAATTTTTAAATATCCTCTATATTGTTTTTTATGAATAAAAACAAAGAAGGTCACGCGCACGTGTTGAGTTGGAGGCTCGCCATTATGCACTTGCTGGGACGACGAAAAAATACACTTTTCCCAGAATTGACGCAATTATACATTCCTAATTTTACAATACCCGTATTAACGGAAAACGAAAGTTAACAATATTTATCTATTATAAATTCAAAAACGTAAAAAATCCTTCAAAGTTAATAAAATAATCAAAATATTTATAAGAACCGCTATGTCAACTTTAAATTGGCAACAGCTGTACATATTTTAAATTATCATTTATTTATTAGCTTAATTTAAATTAAATTAAATATTTGGCTTATATTCGTAACAATGTACAAATAAATTAAACATTTAACAAGTGTGAATAATTTGGTCTGGCATAAAAAAAATAATGCCATGATATATTTATATTTTTACATATATATTTTTGTATAAACCTCATATCGCTCACAAATATGTAAATGTGGCTTGTGTAATCAGGTGATGTTTTTTTTATATAAATTGTTTATTATCTGTGAAGTACTGTTGAAATGAAACTATTTACAAACGTATGTTTTTTATGTTCGTGTTATAACTTGTTAACATTTGTATTATTTTGTAATAACTTTTTAACTGTATAGCTGATAAACTAATAAATATTTTTTCACAACACGTAATCTTAATAGTAGTAGACATGAGATGAAATATTTTTCTTTGTATATTGACTAATTAAGTTTAAAATGATTTTGTTTACAATTAATACTTACAACTTTGATCCAGTGATTCCAACAGAAGATAAACTCGTCTCTATCGATGTATCCATCGTTGTCTTTGTCAAATACTGAGAATATCTGATGCGCCCTTTCGTCGTCCAAAGGGTATATGTGTCCTTTATCGTTTCTGAATAAAGCTCTGCAGATTAGGCGAAACTCGTCAGGGCAGAGGCGGCCGTCCCTGTTTAAAAATAATTTTAGATGAAAATCGGTTTAATACATTTTTATACATATTTGGAATTTATTTATTTTTATATTTGCATTTGAACAATTGTTCATTTCTATCAGCTTTTCGCGACAAACTTGCTTCGTGCCTATGGATAAGCGCAAAAGGACATAATTAAGTATTACTGAATTAGTATACAATTAGATCAAATTCAATAACGCGAAATCTCGACACGAAATCATCAATGTCACTAGTAGTGCGTGACTCTGTTATCATTGACTCTATTTTTGCCGCTACATTCAAAGTCTGGTTATTTGTGAACCGAACGGATATAATTTTATGCATCATATTGCAAAAATAAAGAATGCAAATACAATGTATCGAACGCTAGAGACGGAATAAAAAGTTCAGAGACCATAAAGATGATGGTTTTACGGCCGACGCGATTAAAATTGACTTGAAAGGAAAGTTTGAACAGTTTTCTAACTTGCCAATAATTTATGACATGTAATGATATACGTCAATAATTTTGACATGAAATACACGTGAATGAATTTTCAATATATTTAAAATATAGACTGTTCAGAAAGCAAATTTAATAAATCGATGCAATTAAAAAAAAAGTCAATCGAATTTACACGAATATATACCACACGCTTTTATTAAAGGTCACATATTTACGAAAAGCTCAGTTTTATGACCCGAATTTGTGTATGAGATAATAAATTTCATTCAGGCATGAAAATAAAATGTGTATCTATAATAAAACCGGATTGATGAATAAGTAATTTCCATTCGGCTTTAAATAAAATACCTGGGCGACGTGACTTTCATTGAACAAACCTGAATATAAATACAATAGTTATTACGCAGGGGAAAATATTTCTATGAAAATTAAGTTATACAATTTAGTTTTAATGATTTTTGATACAATTTTAAAAATTGAAGCAATTTGTTCAAATTATCTTCTTATCTTTAACAAAAATTGAATTGTGAATTTGATCGATTAATAAAAACATAATAAGAATTAGGGTTAAGTATAAAAAATGTACATACATAGTATTATGTTAATAATATAGTATTTACATTTTATTGGTTAATAATACAAATTTATAAATACATTTGTTTCAACATAATTCAGAAAAAAAATCGGATACAAATTTTAATTTTAATTATGTAAATTTTTCTTCCCTTAAAATCTTAAATCTAAGCCCTCTTTTATTTACTGACCTTTACACTAGTGAGAGTTCGTTAGTATATTTAAGTTCTATTTAGATTGCAATACTACCTATATGAAATTCTACAGATTTTTCAGAGAATTTTGAGTCTGCGGCGAAAATATTTGTTTTGCTGCACTTATCAGTAAAAAGCGAGGAGCAGGACGATTTTTTTTGTACTACAACGTTGGGATTTTATTAATCTACGTTTATCTGTAGAATGTATGTCAACAAAGTCGGCCGAGTAAAATCTAATAACACACATCTGGTTATAATATGTCGCACGTTTATTATAAGAAGGTTTTGAATTCATCCATATTTTATAAACACCCAAATAAAAATATTTTGACTAACTTATCTCAGTCAAAAAATGTTTTTTTTTCTCTCAATAAATAATATGTAAATTAGTTTATTTCAGTTATTTGACAGTGCAGTGAAATATTTTTAGTATTTTATTTTAAAATACTATTACTTCAAAAGAACGTGATTTATTAAGTCGCACAGTGAGTAATATGAGTAACTTGTTTTCAAATTTAAAATCTATAATTCACTGTTCAAGCTTAATTATTCGTTCAATCGACGAATCTCTTAGACATTTTTCAAGAATTGGTTATTTTATATATTAGGCTCTCGTTTTTCTATTTATTATTTTACGTTTACTAAATTAATTTAAATATAATAATTACTTTTATAATTGCGTTCTGATTATTTATTATCTGTGGGCACTCGGCGATCCCGCACGTGACAAGTGCAGGTGTATCGAACATTTAAAATTTGTTATTGATAAAAAAGCAATTCCGAAATTTTCAGAATAATATTCAATTCACGTATATCTTAAATCTTTCGGATTCTCTAATCATATTTAATTAGAAAATAATATGTTACCAGAGAATTTATTTAAAAAAAAGGACGTACATAGATTAAATACTAGAAATAGAGACAATTCAAGGATCGTTAGATATAAGAAAACAAGTAAAACAAAAAATCCGAATAAAACTATTTAATTTTTACTTTTAAATATTGATGAAAGAGATAGAGCTCCACTCACTGTATTTTCTGAATCAAGTCTTAAAAATTGAATTGTAAAGCTTAGCCTTAAAGCAAAACAATTCATTTTAATTTAGTGGAATATTTATTGTGTTAATGTTATAAAGAAGTTTAATTAAGCTAGAATACTGTAACCTATACCGTTATAAAAATGGGTTCCGTGAGAAATTTATGTTCCCTCGGAAAAATAAAAAAAAATATTCGCTTCATTAATTGAAATTTTTAGAGCATTTGGTTTATTATTTAGATATACAAAGCTCACGTAAAATAGTGGCGGAATAGATATCACCACACACGAAGTGTATATTTCGTAGGCTTAAATTAAGGGTCAAGCGACAAGGTGAAAAAAAATCCCAATAACCGCAATGTGATATTCCGAATTAAAAAACTTATTCTTAAAACATTACTAAAAAAATATTTATCTTATTTAAATTATTTTGCAGTATTTAATTAATTTTGCTAATGCTTATTAGTCTCGATATAACATGTCAAATAGTGGTGAGGTAGACAGGACCATACACAAAGCGACTGTCAACGCCATTCAAATTTAGTGGATATTAAACGGCAAAAATATTAAAGGCATTCCATTATGTTGTATAATATAAACATAAAATGGTTCTTTGACTAAATTGGAAAAAGCTGATTTTATTACCAATATGATAAGAAAGTTCATAGATATTAAAATTGAAATTTGTGTTTCAGTTTACTTCTAAAAATGTTGTTTAAGCAACTGTGTTTTTTGTTTTTTATTAGTGACTAGGTACTTTTAATACGCAAATACAAATCCTTGTTTTATTTTTTAACAATAATTCTCATAAACGTTAGTTTTATATCTATAAAACTACTGCTTTGTATTTTTTTTAATATTCTTGAATTCTAGTTAAAAATGTGAATGAATAATTTTAATTTTGTTCCACAAATTTTGAATATTTGAAAACTATTTCGTATTTATTAAAACAAAAAAATATTTTCTTTGCATTGTTTTAATCTAAAAACTGCATATATTCCCTTTTTGAAGCTTTTAATTTGTAGTTTATATCTGGTTAACTGATAACAAATAGTGGCAGTGACAAGACCACACACAACACAATTCTTAACGCTTGAAAAAATAGATTAACGAAAGCCCAGTATCACAGTACAAAAAAGTTTCATTCTTGTCTCCCGCTTTTAACCAATGAAAGAAGCGAAACGAAGATTCTCGTATTTTTTTTATTAGTTCTATCGTCTCTAAATCCGACTTCAAATAAATAGTATTTCAATCTAAATATGATTAAAATATACTATTTACTCTCCCTAGCACTAAGGTCAGTAAAAGTCTGTAGTAAATATTAAAAGGCTAGAATATTAAAAACATATAGTATATCTGCTTTACTGTCAATACGATTTAATTTTACTTCTAAATGTTGTAAAAACAACTTTTAAATATGTTTTAATAGCTAAGAAACCGCAAATACTATGATAATAAACTAATATATTTACAATATAAAACTAATGCAATGTACATATTTGAATTCCAGCTAAAAATATGGTACTTTTCTGTTATCAGAGGCTAAATTTATTTAAAAAAATATTTTATTTATTTATATACAATTAAAATGAATATAAAGCCGTACAATTCCAGCGAAAACCTTATTTGTTGTGTTCATGGGGTATTCACTGTTCTGATCAACGCTCACTCGCTACCGCTCGTTCGCGCCTAAGCTGTTCAAATTTTTAAATGTAGCAGAACTACGTGAGCGGTGATCAGAAACGATGAACACCCCACTAATAATTATCTGCAACGAATCTATTTAAAAAAAATCGTTTATAATTGTACATAAATAAATATTTTTTTTAATAAACATTTCAAGATCATACTAATATTGTTGTACAAACTCCATTCAATTAAAAAATAATTCCAATTTTTACTAGTTGGCTATCGCTGGAAATAATAGTAAATATTGTATAATACGATCGATAAAGAAGTAATCTACTATTGTATTAACTGTTTGTTTTATAAAATTCAAATGAAACAATATTTGAATTATATTTTTTGTTTTACAACCATTATTGATAAAATTATAAAATTTTATTTTTATTTGTCGTTAATCCTAACACTTCGTTCGTTTTACTGTCATGTAACGTCGATTCAAAACAAATATCGATAAAATGAGATTTGTTTATGTTCGAATCGTGTGCGGAAGGTCGTCGCGAAAGTGACGTTTACGAATCCCGCTTTCGCCGGGTGGTCACAAAACCCGCGACCGTCGACCATACCCGAGAGCTGTTGAAAACGATTGACCTAAACTTAAACTCACCCGTCTTTGTCAAACGTGGAGAAGCAGGCGTCCATGTCGGAGCGGAGCGAGGAAACGTCGTCGGACCCGTCGGCGCCCCCCATCACTCGCACGACCTGGAACCGAATGGCACCATCGGAACGAGCGAGCCTCTTATACCATCCCCACCGCCCGCCATTAACGCAACCCGCTGAAGGGCAAACTATTGCAACTTTCACAACGCACATGCGCGGAGACAACAACGTGTAAAAAATCCTGAAAACTTTCTTGTATCGATATATTTTGTTTTTTATACGTTTTAAATTGTTCAATGTTGGTATTACTAATATTTTTTTTTTAATTTTAAGTTGTGACCTGACAGGAGTAAGCCCAGAAATCAGAAATAATAAATACATACAAGTAAGCACTATCAACCAGATTGAATGTCTGGATATCAGTGATATTTGTATTAATAATTATAAATTATTATGTGTAATAAAATGTATTTATTGCCAAGGGGTTACTATGACTACCATGATAAAAACTATAAAAAATGGAAACTGTAAATCAAAACTGTTATCATATTAACCAAGAGCTTTAAAGATTGAAATTTTAAAAAAAATATTAATTTATTGTTAATCTTCCGTTGCAACATGACAAGTGCTAGCCCAATTGGGAGAGGCAAGTCACATTTGTTTTTAAAGCATTAAATAAAGTAATCAATAACTGTTGTCACTAAATGTAGAAACGTCACTGACGCGTATAACAATGCAAGATTAAGTATTATATAAAGCGCTAGAAAATAAAAATGTGTTGGCTATCACCGTTGCAATTGTGACGAATGTTATTCGGCCCATAATTAGCTTCGTTCTAGGTCTTTTGGAGTTTGTCAAAATGACCATATGTACCATTACCTTCTAATTATACTTAATGTAAATGTTTTTGTTGGTACCGCACACAACTCTAAACTGAATATTACCTCTATTGTTATAACTTTATGTTGGTAAGTTACATATCATTGCTGCGTCGTATCGATATCTTATCAATAAAAAGTTCGCAAAAAGTAACAAAGTCAACACGCACGGTTCAAGTTGTTGGAAATGAAAATCAATATTTTGTAAATTGGATATCGGTTAAATTTCGAACATTCCTTAGATTTTAAGAAAACGTGTTACTGTTTTTAATATATTTTTAAATAAGTACAATCTAGATAAAACGATAATTATATATTAAATACAAAACTATAATATATTAGTATGTATGTAATTCATATAAAGGTTGATTCAACTTTAGTTTCCGAACTTTAAAAAAAAAATTCAAGGATATCTTCGGATTTTTTCATATTAAATTTTACATTCGATGTATATCATTAATTATGAAAAATAATATCAATTAAATGGTCACCTCTGGACCTTTTCAACAGCAGATCCTTTCGATGTAATTTTCGATACCTTCTTCATACACACGGGCGATATCTCGCTATAACTTGTCGGATGTTGGTTTTTATGTGCTCAAATATTTCGGGTTTGTCGGCGTAGACACGACACAAAAAAATCAATGGCGTTAAATCGCATGATCTTGACGGCCAGTTGACGTCACAAAAACGTGAAGTAATGTGACCTGGAAACTTTTCATGCAAAACATCCAACGTTTCACTTGGTATGTGACAAGCTGCGCCGTCTTTTTGAAACCACATGCCTTCCACGTCAATATATTCGATTTCATGCCAAAATTTTCGGTTATAGTGCTCACCCTTGACTGATACAGTCCGACCTTCCGACATCGTTTTCAAAAAAGTAAGGTTCAATGATGCTGCCTGACCACAATGCGCACTAGTCACTTTTTAAGCATGAAGATTTTTATAGTCTCATAAGCGGCAATTTTGCTTATTAACGTACCCAGAGAGGTGTAAATGAAACCGAAGGGAGCTATAATAAAGCCCCAAAAAGTGTGAACACCGACAAAACGACAATTCCGAGTCTTCGGCCACATTTTCGCTTATAGCAGTAATATTCTCGGCTAAACGGGCGCTACAATGATGCACATATACTTTCATTTAAATCGATGTATTATTTCCGTGTAGTGAAAATGTTTTTAATTGCCGAAAAAGTGCTTTTCTACCAACTAAAAAAGGACAAAATTTGTCAAAACATGCGCACCACCACGGCTATTTAAAAAAAAATTGCTTTGCAGCTATTTTATACTTTCATATAATTAAACCCGACGGGAGTTGACGGGTGGTAATAAGACACAGATTGAGCCGCTACAATAGTATTTCATTGAGTATTAATGAAGTTACATGTTAGAATATTATTATGTACAAAGTGTGAGCGGACGGTGAGCGAGGCCCGCACTGGCGTGCAAGCCCGCCAGCGTTGCCATGAGAAGAGTAGTTGATCACGCAGTGTTACCAGATTGCTGTCAAGTTTTGGCCATAATGAACCTAAATAAATACATATAAATAGACCCCCTACAATTTTAACAAGAAACGAGATTTATATCGAAATTCAACAAGTAGTAAGACAATGTTTTATTTTATCCATAATAATATTATTTTCCCCATGTATTCAGAAGTACTGCTGAACTCAGATGAAGGGATAAAAACAAACGAAGTCGTACTCAATAACCTGAAATACTGTGATGATACAGTGCTCATAGTGCACAGTGCACAAGTAAAGTAGCAGAAACATGTAAAAAAATATTAAAAATGCAATACTTATAAAAAAGACAGACGACTTGACCTGCCATATAGAGAGTAGAGAATGCAACATAATACATATATTTGCAATACATTATAGACGAAGACTAGAACCACATTCTAGAGATAAAAAGCCGGATCGAGAAAGTAAGGACAATGTTCATCTGATTGAAGATGGTCCTTTACGGACATGACTTGAGGATGCTTTTAAGAATGAGAATATTAAGTTGTTATATGTTATCTATCCTTTTATAAATAGAAAAGTCGTGGATGCTCACAAAAAAAAAAGCGAACAAGCGTCTAAAGGCCCTTAAATTTTGATATATAGACGCATGCTTTATATCAATTAGATGTACAGAGTGAAGTGATGTCTCGAATAAAAAATGATTGTTACGGATAATAAAAATAAGAAAGATCAATGGTAAAAATGTACCAGGAATAAGAAAAACATACGACTGTGATTTGAAAAGATCACTATATGGTTTTTAAAAATATATGTAGCCTTAATGCTTACCATCGATAAGAAGAATAAGCTTAATATAAAGTAGTTAATTTATTTTAATACGATATGTCAGCAAATTACTTAGATTTTTTTCTGTAATCGAAATGGCGTATGCGACACATAAAACAATTTATTAGTACGAAAGTTTTATTTCATTGAACATATTTTTTAAGCCGCGATCACGCAACCGTTTATTTTTTATCAGCATCGGCATGAGATAGTTTATATTATATATTGAGCATGATTTTATCGAATACATATGTAAAAATACCTTGTTTGTATGTTAACGTGGTATAACGTAAAATATACGTTCATATAAATTCCAGATTGGTGCTGCAAAAGCTCATGCATCGTAACTCGAAAGGGGTTAAAGAGGAACGATTGGTGCCTAGGTACGAAATATGTACCGTTCAGTGTTCGAGTGGAGTGAGATACTGCAGTAATTACAAGTAAAACACATGCACTTGCATTCACCGCCATTTTAATTGAAATGGCGTTAAAGAAACGACCTTGCTGAAAATTTATCGTTTGTTTGTTTAATACAACAACCTAACAACATATTTGCAATTGTCAAACTTTGATACATCTTATTAATATGTAAACAATTTATCTTTGACATGTTTATCTTGGTCAGTTAACAAAATTAACATAATAGTATAATTCACAATACTTATGATTAGTGTTTCTTCTCGAGAATTTCTCGAGAAAAAATGTCAAATCGAAAATTCTTATTTTGCGAAAAATTAAAATTAATAAAACATTTTTTATTATACAAAATTGAATTTGTACGAATATTTTTAAATGATTTTCAATCACTGCCCTTTTTATAATGCAGCATAAGTAAAGGCTGGTTCGTTCCTAATATGCATACTTCTTGGGAGGTTTTAATGGATATGATAAAAATATATTTACAAATTTTTAACCCTGGAACTCGCCTTATTTTTGCTTAATTAATAAAAGAAGACATCCAGATAAGAAACATTTCCGAAGGTGTTCGTGCCAGATGTTTGAAAATATGCATATGTTCTCGAAAGATTTTTTTTGATTGATTTTGCGATTTTTTATTACTCTAACCGGGCGGCGGCTTTATCTTTGCTTTGGTGATGTAAGAACCCGCTCCGATAAGAAGAAATTACGAAAAATGCCAAACGATTTAAAGCTATCTTTCTTTTTCGATAACCCAAAAAGTTTTTTTTAATTGTTTTTGTGTAGTGGCAACAGCTGTTCTTAAACAGCATGATCAATTTTACATGCCAGCAATAATAATTCATTGCATCAACATCAACTGCCGCAAGTGGATTCTTTTCAGTTTTAGTATATACATTTGCCACAAGTGATCAAATGATCCAAGTCTATTCATGCGTTAGGTCAATTTTTTATAATATTTATTGAAGTCAAAAATAGTTTTTTTTACCTATAAAATAGTAGCTTTAAATGATTTAATTTTTCGTATTAAAAATGCTGAATGCATAATATACGTAACTGAAAAGTAGTATTTAAAAGGCAATTGGCAACGTATATGGGGTCCAGCCATCCCCCTGTTCGTACAGTGAGCATTATTTTTAAATATCCGAGGCTATGGGTTAGTCAACATTACTTTATATTTCAATTTAATACGTATAATATATTTTTTTTAAATTTAATCATACAGATAATAATATGATTTGAATTTTATCTTTCAATTGTTTAAATGATAAAATGGGAAGGAGAATATGTTTTATTTCGAATTAAGCATTATAAATAAGTTCATGCTTCGATTACACGAAAGCAAGTTGATCGTTGGCGCATTACATAACAACAATAGGTAGGTATCTTCTTGAACAAATTAAAACTCAAACTCAAACAAGCATCAAACCATAAAAACCCCATTAGCCCGTCATAGATTTACACCAAGATTAGCGAATTGCGCGATGAGCTCGTGCGTATGCTTTCATGCCGCGGAGCTTCGTAGTCGATATCTTATAGCGATGCTTATAGGGAAAAAAACACTTTATATGTGTCTATATACAGTTTTAGAAGTTCGTTTCGTACGAATGTTATTATTAACTTCATTGAGGAGCAAACGGCCACTCCCTCCAATGAGCGAAACCGCTTTTTCCGTAACGTTGGATTTTCTTTCATGGTTCTTGCGTTCGTTCACGTGCTTGAGAGTAATAAAGTAGGAAAGGTTTTGGATTAATCACAAACGCGTGACTTGTCCCTTATAAAATGACGCGATCCGAATAAATCGGCGGAATTAACGGAACAGCCGTTGTTTAGCGGATTTTATCGGTGGAAAAAGTTATGATGACATCGATAGTGAAATGATAAATTTCAGCGATGTACAATTTGTAAAATTGTATAATTGTGTATAAAACATATTTAATACTATACAAATAAATATTTTCTACGCATTAAGTAATCTGTTTAAATCTTACGTTACCGTAATACTATCATATAAACATAAAATGTAGTAAATCAATACAAAAATATTTATTTTATTTTTCTATGCTTAAAAGTATATCACCAAATACCAAAATGTTACATATTGTTTCGTTGTAGTTTTGCCAAAGATGTATACAGAATGTTATATACAAAAACATGGTATATTTTCATGGTTGTCAAATTCTATAAAGTATCGATTTAGGACAACCTTAATTTAGGACAACATAGTTTTTAATACAAGGCGGTAAGAACATATGTATGTATGTGAGAGAAAGCGAACATATTCGTAAGCAAAAATGTGTTATTTATTAGGTTATAAAGTTTTAAATGTTTAATTTCTTTAAATATTAAGTTTGAGTCGATATATCTGACAATTTACATTGACAGTGCATAGTTTTTTTAGATCGTTTAGTTAAGTATTTTCACTAACACCTGCTTAATGCGTCCCATTCGATTGTAATTTTTCTATAAATATATTTTTTAAGTAATATGAAGTCAAATTCTTGTTTGTTTAAACCAGTACATCGCAATCGACCAGTCGACTGTGACTCTATTTGCAATCGCCCGCGTTTTGTATCATATTTTGTATATTTGTTTTTTTTTTTTTTTGTATTAAATTGTATATATGATTTAAAATTATATAAATGCATTCGATCTGTTGCGGACTCCTTCTCTCTACAAAGTGATTTAGACTCTCTGTGGAGATGGGCTTCCGTTAACCGTCTGCCCTTTAGTGTCGGAAAGTGCCATACTGTGTCATTTTCTCGATCCCGTTCGCCATCAGCTTATTTCCACCATCTCGGTGGTAACATTTTGACTAGAGAAACTTCCATTAAAGATCTCGGAATCACTTTCGAGAGCAAATGGAGGTTCTCTCTACACATACACGACGTCTGTGATAAATCTTCCAAGATGCTCGGCTTTGTTATGAGGAATGCCTTTCACTTTGACGATCCGTCAGTTATTCGCATCCTCTATGACACCTTAGTTCGTAGCATTCTTGATTTGGGATCTATAATTTGGAATCCCCGAATAGCCAAATATTCCCTTTTAGTGGAAAAAATTCAAAAAAGGTATTTAAGATACCTTTACAAAAGGACATTTGGTTATTATCCGTACTTATATCCCAGCGCCTTTCTTTTAGGGGCGTTGGGATATGATTCGCTGAATTCTCGCAGAAAGCTGTATGTCGCTAAGCATTTTTTCAAACTACTAAAAGGTGCTGTCGACAATCCAGCTATTCTCGAGGAATTCCAGTTTTGGGTTCCGGAACATTTTCGAGAATCACGATCGAGACCTCTTTTGATGGCAGTTAGGGCTAGGACATCCGCACTTGCCGACTCGCCTATGGCTGTGGCCATACGGCTCCTTAATACGCTTGCATTACATATTGACCTGTTTAATGTTAGCTACAAGGAGCTGATCCAGTTTGTCTCATTAAATTTTGATATTTTATAATTTTTTGTTATGTTTATTATTTTTAAGTATTGTTCTATTTATGTATATATACGTTTTTTTTTTTTGTTTTATAAATTTAAAATTTGTTTTCGACCATCGTGGCGCATTGGGGTAACCTGTTAGGCCACGATGGTCTTAATTTAATCTAAAAAATAATCATTTTGTTAAAACTTATAACTGTATAAATTTTCAAATATGTGAGATTAAACTATAATTGAATTTAATAATCACATTTGTAAAAAGCAACACTAGATAATATATTTATTTAGTTATAATTATAATATTGAAAATTCAACTTTATTAAACGATCAATAATGGTAATTACAATATGACAAATAAAATCATGGGAATTTTTAGACAAACATCCCCACACTTTCACAACCTCTATTTAACCCATACCTAGCTTCGTGCAATTTATAGCATTTCCTTAAGTTAAAAGGTCATTATTACTGGAAAACATCCAAGAATTGTAACCGATAAACTTACACAAAATAACTTCCATTACTGATACGATTAGTTAAAAATACAATCGAAATCACTGAGTGACTTTTGAGGGTCATACTGGTAAGTCACTCAGTAAATTTACCAATTATTAACCAATGTGATAATTTATTATTTTACGTGTGTCTTATTTATATGTATATATATATATATATATATATATATATATATATATATATATATATATATATATATATTTAAATTCAAATTTAATCCTGGCATTATCAAAATTTCACTGAAAAAATCATATTAGTTTTAATAAATATATTTGTTCCCACTATACATATGTATATATTTATACAGTTACTTTATTTTAGCAAAGAAATAACGATACTGACGTTCAAGGCCGCTGACGAGGGAGGGACATATCTATGGCGTAAACCGTTCTTCTTAATCCACATCCCTTTTTGTATGTATACATTTAATTAATTACTCTTTTATCGTACTATATGTGACATAGCATGCCAAGTATTTAGAGCAATATCCTTCAAGGTTTCTTTTAAATGCTTTCTTTATACAGTTAGAGTAATGAGGAGAAAAAGTAAATGTAAAAGTAATTCTCGTATGAGTAAAAGTAATGGGTGTTCCAAAATACCTATTTCACTATTGTTTTATTTAGCCAAGCCACTGCTTCTTTTGTGTAACTTCTTAGAAGGCAATTGTTGAAACATCTACAGTATAATATAATAGATATTAGTAATTAGGTATAATAAGGCGATTTCGAAAAAACATAATTTGTCGAATTCGAGACACTTGTGATTTTTAACTAATGTATATATTTTAGACAAAAATGAATATAGATTTATCTCAGAATTGTTTTAGACTGAATATTGCCACCATAACATATTATCACCATTAAGCATAGCACTACGTTTTAATTAGAAATACAGACTAATTAGATGTTTAAATTAATCAATCGCTAGAACTACAGGATCATACAGTCGTATTATTCACGGAGCATCCTTACTCCCCTTGCAGTTCCATAACATTCACCCATCTGATACAAGGCGCAGCAAATTGATTATACGTATGTATTTAATTAAAAAAATGATTATTAACTTCAATTTTGTCTGTGAACATATTACACACAAACTTTCAGGATTCTGGATGTTGTATAATCAGCTTTCAGGAGTTTTGGGATCTAGATAAAAAAAATAGGGAATATGTGAAATATATTTATTCATAACATATTTATAAAAGCGTTTAATTAAGGCATGAAATAATCTTTATTTATCTTTCAACATTTTTAACGTCCGAAAATAAAGTCTCGCGTGTTTTCTATATCTATAAACACCCAACGAGCGCAAAGTTTCCAATTGATCTTTTGATAACAGTTTCATAACAGTTCTGAATATGTTGTGCTATTTTTAATATTCTTTCCATCGATCATTAAACGCCCAAATAAAACTGTGGGGATCTCAAAATAATTACCATCTATAAAAACAATAGAACACAAATTAAATACAAGTGAAATCTTAATTTCGGAACACTAAAGAATAAAAGCCATTAACGTTGTTTACTGCCACAAAAATACACATTTTTAGTGATTTAAAATCTTTAATTCAAACAATTGTTAAGCATCATAAACATTATAAATCCAAAGTGCCACAAAACTATTGATATTTTTTTCCACTCGTATAAACTTCATCCAAAGACTCACTCACATGGAGACCAACTCACACACTCAACTCAGTTGATCACGACGAACCAGAGACCAGAGAAACTTTATTCTTTCCAATTTTATAATAGCACAACTACTCTACATCGACCCATACCGCTTTCTACACCCTCTTTTGAATCAATCTGGACTTGTAACTGCGATTATATCATTGTAACTGCGATATATCGATATAATTTATATTTCAGTGCAATAAAACCGTATATAATAAACAGCTTAAACGAGTTCATCAGTAAAAATGAATAGATTCTGCCTAAAATTCACGACATCATTTTACTACATAAATGTTTAGTGATAACGTCATTCTCTTTTGCACTCAAGAAACTTCGTTCTTGGGCAGGATGAGAAAACGACATGACAAGCACAAAGTCGATGCGAGTGGAACCTCAACTTTCTGTATATCCCTTATAGATATGAATATAAAACAATGCAGTAGTTTTCTTATATCTAAAAGAATAGACACTTCAATTTAAATATATAACACAAGTTTATTATTAAAACAATAATAATTATTATTATTTCCAATCTCACATATAAATCATGTGATTTATTTACAAAAAGGGGATCCAAGACTATTTACTCGGTAAACAATTTCATACATTAGAATACATTGCAATGATTTTTATAGATCCAATTTAATAATTTTGTCCATATTTACCTAAAATTACTATTGAAATTAATTTACGTAAAAAACATGACGCAATGCGAAATCGTGTGCTATATATACAATATGTTACACATATACCTATCTATAAAAGTTTTATATCTTTTATCACGCAGGTTTTTTTTTATTGCTCAAACAAATCATTGATATTATTGGAGGTTAAGAGTTTCGGTAGCATGTAAAATTAATAGAAAACATTCATGTAAAAAGAATAAAATGTGTATTAAAAGATCAATTCCATGTTTTGGTAATTTTTCAATCGTCATTTCACCTTATTGGGTACGAAAAAAAATACAAAAGTTAATCGATACTTTTGATGTGTTCGGCATTTAGATATAAAAATAGTGTAAACACCAACCAAAATAGTTAAATTACGTTTTCGTCTAACATGTTCTACACAATAATGTTTTATATAGGATGTACATAGTATATATATATATATATATATATATATATATATATATATATATATATATATATATATATATATATATATATATATAATTTCAATATCGATACACTCGATTATATAGAAAGCATTGTTATATATTATTAATTTCATATATTACATGATGTATTTTAAAATAATTAAAAACATATGTAACATAATATATATGTATGTATGTATATACATGGATCGACATTTATATATATATATATATATATATATATATATATATATATATATATATATATATATATATATATATATATATATATATATATATATATATATATATATATATATATATATATATATATATATATATATATATATATATATATATATATATATATATATATATATATATATATATATATATATATATATATATATATATATATATATATATATATATATATATATATATATATATATATATATATATATATATATATATATATATATATATATATATATATATATATATATATATATATATATATATATATATATATATATATATATATATATATATATATATATATATATATATATATATATATATATATATATATATATATATATATATATATATATATATATATATATATATATATATATATATATATATATATATATATATATATATATATATATATATATATATATATATATATATATATATATATATATATATATATATATATATATATATATATATATATATATATATATATATATATATATATATATATATATATATATATATATATATATATATATATATATATATATATATATATATATATATATATATATATATATATATATATATATATATATATATATATATATATATATATATATATATATATATATATATATATATATATATATATATATATACATATAAATGTCGATCCATGTATATACATACATACATATATATTATGTTACATATGTTTTTAATTATTTTAAAATACATCATGTAATATATGAAATTAATAATATATAACAATGCTTTCTATATAATCGAGTGTATCGATATTGAAATTATTAGATTAATAATTTATATTGTTGGCAGAAAAATTTAATAATTACCAAAATCTTTCCAATTAAAAAACATATTTTATTTTTTATGATGTAATAATTTATTATGAATTTTAAAATATGTGTATATTGTATACTTAAATGATATTAATTTATCGTATACAAAGCATGATGTACTATTTAAAATAACTTTAAAATAAAGTAATAAGTTCATTGATTATTGCGTAACACATGAAGTTAGTTAAAAGCGAAATATTCAATTTTATATCAATAGTTTGAAAAGTTATTAACAAATTGTTTCAATATCTATTTGTATCAAAACATATATGTAAAAATATAAAAATAAATCTGTATATATATTTTTTGATTGTACAACTATGTGATTCTCTAAATATAGAAAACTTTCGGTTAGTTTATAGGTACGACTTAACGTATCTGTATACGATAATAGTATTTGTATTTGTATATTGCTAGTGAAATTATATGCCGATCTAAAATGTCTATGAAACTCAATTCGACAGTTGCGAAACGTCCATTTGCTGTTCTAACCCAAACCTAACCTAATGATAATTCTAAAACTAACTACGGTTTTAAAACTTTTATTAGGTTAAGTCCAAAACACAAATTAAACCAATCATCTCTCGGGGGGAAATAAGCGGAAGAAAAATTACAAACAGACTTGCGTATTGCTCGATGGTTTGTCTGCACTACGATATTACACTATATTTTAAAAATATGATAGCTATCCTTAACAATATCAATACGGACCTATCCTTACCAATATGAAAGTATCACTTCAAGTATATTCAAACTGAATTTTGGTCAATAGGAGGGCGAAAAAATAGTTAACACTTCTCAGAAGGCAAGAATTCACGTTAAAAGCAATAAATAAAAATTGTTAGCGAAACCATTGTGGTCTCTTTCTGATGATAGCAAAATATAACAATGTTATTCATCATGCGATATTTAAGGTTATGTATAAATTATACAGATTGTTACCAAACGGTTAAGCAGTTTTGCTTAGAAAGATTAACTCTGATGGTCTTTAGTCTCTCTTCAAATATTTGGGTGTTCCAAATAAAAGCATTTCTCTCTTGCTTTGGCATGTAAGGCGCCGTTGTTCAATTATCGCTTTCTACTGTGAAATTATGAAGGATGCTCTGCAATAGTTTAGACTTTTTTAAGAGTAATTTATGCGGTTCGCGAGATTAATAGATATATTTCTAATTTGTATGACTCTTAACCGACTTCAAAATGGCTGATTTTGCCAAAAATGCATTGATTCATTATTTTTTTAATAAAGTGTAAAATAATTGTTTGGATTGGGGAAATAAATAGAAAATCTAAATTGGAGTAATTGGAATCTGTCGTACTCTCGCAATTTTGCCCTGAAAATACTATGTGTAATACTATGTTTTCAGAGACTTCCCAGAAAGCTAATTTTGTATTGTATAAAGCATCGAAAAGTAAATTAACGCTTCTCCACGTTCAAGGGGGTGAGTCTGGAGATATTTGCAATAAAGGAAAAATTGGCAAACTTTTCCCAAGTGCCAAAAATTGCTACATATAGACGGCCGAGCTTGAATCAAGCACGAGCTCATTAGCCGTCTGAATGACACGGCAATCAAAGTTTTGTAGTCGATTAGCCGCGTTGTTTGCCGTCGAGCTGCGGTTGCCAAAAGGTTAAATATAAGCAAACGATCGCGAGTTCGCACATAATATGGCCACTCGAGTACGAAAACTCCACTATGTAAGGGTATTGATCAAACTTGGAGTCATCCACGCGTGTGGATACTCCGCAGCCTAGTACTACATACACAAATCCGCCTCAATGTCGAATGATCACATTAGTCAAACGTCAATCGATACACGTCCTGTGCTATTTTCGACGACACGATAAGCTATAAACGGACGATTTGATATCGAACAAACTCGAGCGAATGTCCTTGATAAAAGGACTACTGTCCTTGGTTGAAATATTGTCGCGATTACGAGTCTTCCTCAAGTCAAATAAGTATATGCAATTTAATATGTATTATACATTAGATAAAAACAATATAAATATACTGGTCTACATGATGTACTAAAAATTTTAATACAGGCACATCAAAACAAAACTCCATTACCTAATCTGATTGATTGACATATAAAGTTTACTAGTTCGTGTAACATAATACATATAATACAAGAGACTAATAAAACTTTAATAAATATATTATATTATAAGGAAAAACATGTTTTTACTTAATTAGATACCAAGCAAACATGTTTTCTATTTCTGGGGTTTATCGGTTTTAAAGAACTCGGATAAATTTGTAAAATTTAAAAAAAATATAAAATAAAAAAAAAAGTCACGAGGACTTTTTTATTTATTTGTGACTTTTAATGACAATGTGCTTTTCTGTGTATATCTAATTAAAAGCATTGTCATAACAAGCCGGACAATTGGTGCCAATAAAAAGCCAATATATTGCTGAATAATACAAAATGAAATGCGTTGACAGGTACCTAAACACAAGATTATTAATTTCATAAAAATTGTGAAGTCTATCGATGTATGAAACATCGCCGTTACGCTAAGAATAGTAAAATGATATGTTTATTGATCAATAACAAATAGTCTGTTTCTGCCCCGGACCATCGAATTGACCAGACGACCAAGAACGGAAAGGGCGAAGGACTTACTTGTAAGAGTAAATAAGATTTGCTTCATGCTTTGGCACGGTTAACTGAATTCACTTTCTTTAGAAACTTTCAGTCTGAACTTGCCAATTCTGAGAATTGGCTTCCGACTCAAAACAGACGAGTGTACAACCCAACTCTCACCAATTTAAGCCACGCAATATTTCAACCGATAAGACCAAGATATCAGCTACTTTCACATCAAATCAAGTCCAGCTAAGAAAAAATGCGGCCTTAGGGCGCAGGTTCCCCGTCCGTGATCTATACCAACTAAGTAAGTCAATCATATATAATGAATACCTACAAATAAGGGCTGATTTACACGCTGCCAGTTGCTGGCATGCCAGCTGGAAATTGACTGGCGGGTCACTGGCACGCGACGACTGTTATTCCAGTCGTACCGTTTACAGAGTGCCAGCAACTGAAAGAATTATTGTTGCGAAAAATCGCTACTCGCCTTGCGCCAGTACGGTAGTGTGGTGGAAGGGGGAGCTGGCGTGCCAGCAAAACAAAAATATTTGTTCTGCTGGCGCTGCCAGCTGCTGGCATGTCAGTGACGCACTGGCTTTTCCTGTGACTGGCCTTAAGCGTTTACACGGTGCTGGTCGCTGGCATCCAGTGACTGGCCACCTCAACTGAATCGGTGACATGGTTATGAACATGTTTTGCCCTAACGTCTGCGAAAGTGTTCAACATTTTTTTTACATAAATACGTTTAAAAAAAATATACTTAGTTTTTATTGCCATGTACGTGTTTATTCCCCAAAATTTGCAAAAAAATCGTTCATCAGTGTTATCAATAACACTGAATAGCACCTAAAACTATTAAACGGTTAATTGCAATTTTAACTGATGTTTATGGAATAAACATGCGCACGGCGATACAAATCTAGGTTTTAAGTTTTAAATTAAAAAAAACATTTATACAGCAAAACGTTGCTGGCCACTTTTGCATACGTTAATGCCAAACCCCAAAGAATATATGGATAACAATCTGGTTTCTGAGCGTGGTGCCGATACAATTAACAACTACCGTTATTTGTTTAATAAAATAGTATAAAAAATATTATAAAAGCACTAAAATTTATATTTTTAAATCTAAAATAAATATTACAAAGATAATCGAGCTTTATGTATTTTTTTCATATGAATTTATAGGGGGATCAGCTTTGTTACATTTTCTTTAATTTAAAATTCTTTATTAATGTTATTATATCAAATGCTTAAATTTTTTTAAACAAATTATGCTTACAATGTTAAAATAAAGTCTTAAGACGTCATATTTTTTACACAGGCAACACTCAATATTTTAGCGTTGTCATTTGTCAGCGGCATTCTGTTAAGTCGTTCAGTTACCGCTACTTATCTTATTTGAAACAGTTTCGAGTCACTCTGAACAAAAATGAGTTCAATAGGAACTGGGGTATGTACTATTTAAGTATCGGCATATTTGTAGTAGGAAATTAGTTGCAAATAATGCACTTATTGAGGTTATGTTAGCTCCTTTGCCGATGCAAGTCATACATCATTCGCTCAATTTGTTGATAGCGATAATCCTACATTATATTCGTGCTTTTCTTTCAGTACGATCTATCAGCTTCGCAGTTTTCGCCGGACGGAAGAGTATTTCAAGTTGAATATGCATCAAAAGCAGTCGAAAACTCTGGAACCGTCATTGGCCTTAGGGGAAAGAACGGAGTCGTCCTGGCCGTCGAGAAATTAATCACTTCCAAATTGTACGAACCGGCTTCCAACAAAAGAGTATTCAACGTGGATAAACATATCGGAATGGTAAATATAATATTTTTACTTGCCTATTCTATTGATAAATAATGCGTAAAGTTACATTTGCGGATTATTTAATCGCCATAATGTAATTATACTGTGTCATTGTGAGTGTGGCTATCTAATGTAGAGTTTTAGAGAAATTGCTACTGAAACTAATGATGGCAATCTACCAATAGTAAGACATAATCTCATAGTATTTGCATAGCAAGATTATAATAGTTATATTTAAAATCCAAGAAATATGTGAGGAAAATTAATATTTTTTGATCAATATTGGGTGTAGTTTTTTGAGATAATGATGACATCAGTACTGACTCTAAATGCTCATTTCCTTATCTCAACCTGTGTGAAGTCTTATTAGTCTTTAAAAGAGAAAATAATTGTTGACATAGGTATGTACTACCAAACATCTTCAATATGTTTTCTGCAAACTTATGCACTTCAATAAAATATAAACCCGGAACACCAACTTCCATTATACTTCTATTTTAGCACCATGTTTCACTGGATTGGATCGATTCCATTTAAATGTCGCTTTTTCTTCGAATTGTATCGAATCCCATTGTACACGCTTGTGTACAGGGCAATAAAATATTACCTAGCGCACAGTAATTGAAAAATATTGTTTGTTGAGTGGTATCACCGTACATATACAGTGGTCGATCTATCACTGTTTTGAGGTATCCCAAGCTGTTATATATTTGCATATATTATATAACTGAAGAAATAATAAATAAAAAACATATTTATATACTATTATTTTTTTATCTTTGATTTAATGTAAATGATTTCTCTAGAAAATAATACCAATAAATTAACATGGCAAAAAATATTGAGAGCCTCAGAATTGATATAAAAAAAATACCACAAAAGCCGTATAATTTATAAAAAAATATTTAAAATAAATTAACGCAAGGGTTCTACTGAACCAACAAAATATCGATTTATTTCGGTTCGATCCATGTTAGCAAGACTTACTGTTATGATGTTATATTTGATTTCTGCTAATCTTATAAACTTCTTCTAGACTTTTAATAAAGTGATAAACAACGACTCATAATAGATCACTAGAGCAATTTGATCCTGAATAAATGTATTTAATTGTTCATCTTTATAGGCCGTAGCTGGTTTGATATCCGACGCAAGACAAATCGTCGAACGGGCAAGAAATGAAGCCACCGATTATCAAGCAAACTATGGAGTACCAGTTCCGTTGAAGTATTTAACAAGACGTATAGCCATGTACTTGCACGCTCATAGCTTGTACAGTGCCTTGAGGCCATATGGATGCTCTGTAGTTTTGTGCTCTTGGGATCCTTTGGACGGACCCGATATGTATATGATCGAGCCGAGCGGCTGTAGTTACGTGAGTGCCACAACAACTTTTGTATTAAAATTCCTTATAAATATAATACTTACTTATTAAATTTCAGTCGTATTTTGGTTGCGCTGTCGGCAAAGCAAAACAACAGGCTAATACGGAAATTGAAAAATTAAAATTGGCTGATCTTACAAAGGAAGAGCTTGTCAAAGAAGCCTCTAAAATGTATTTATATTTATAATATATAATATCTAATATTCTCAATTTAATTTATAATAACGATTTTTTTATATAGAATATATCAAGTACATGATGAACTTAAAGATAAGAACTTTGAGCTGGAGCTATCGTGGATCGGAGACACAACAGACGGAATCAAGAAGGTACCGCAACCTTTACGCGATGAAGCGATCAAGAAAGCGAAGCAGGCGTTGCAAGATGATTCAGATTCCGAAGACGAAAAGATGTAATAGTTATGTATTTTTTTTATATTCACAAATAAAAATTATTACAAAACAGTTCATTGTCTGTTTAATATAATTGTCTTAGCATTTAATTTAATATGTCTAAATTTATTTTGATTTTTAATTAAAAATATTTTATAATACGGTTTGTATTATTTATTTGCTTATATACTTAAAATTATGCGATGGCTAAAATCAAAATGTGATATATATCATGTTTTAAAAAAAATATCATTTAAATTCTAATAGCTAAAATATAAGAAAGAGTAAATCACAAACAATTATATGTGTGATAACATCCAAAATGATGCACCTGTTTGACATGAGAATGTTGAGGATGTATATATGTAATAATTTATTGTTTGAGTGTTGATATTTCCATCACACAAAATAATAAAATCAGAAATTAATACTTTTTTACAATAAATTGAACCATCATTTTTTTTATAACATAACAAAAAAAACTTCAAACCTGGGTAATATAGATAAATTCTTAATATAATTTGAAATAAATTCAAAGCTCAGCTGCACATAAAAATCGCAATTTTTCATAATTTTTAATGTTCGACCATTTCAGGACAAATGTGCATTTAGCAGTAAATCTTTTTCTTTCAAATTGAGCGTTTGAATATTTCAACAATGGCATTAGAATCATCAAAACGACAATGGTTAGTATAACAATAAAAGATAGACAACAATTACCACAAAAAATCTTTAAACCCTTTTCTGCATGAGCTACGAAACTTGTTTGTAAAAAACAATCGAATAAACATTATTTGAACCACCTTTTGTAATTATCGGACAGTCATCTAACTTTAAAACAGCTTTCATTAAAGGGGATGATGGAAGTGAAGCAAAAACCTAATGCAATTAACTCAATTTGGCTCATCTTCTATTTGTCCAAGCTTCTTCAAAGAACCATTATAATATATACAACACTACCATTCAACACATATTACTGGCAGTAGCTCGACAAAGCAATCAACAGACAGCAACTACTCATCACCAATCGAATCATCAAAGATTCAGTATATTATATATTTTATACAATAAAATATTAACAGCTTTTCCGGCATCTATCTGTCTGCAAACCTCACACTACTGCAATCAACCCCGACATTTCCATTTTTGACAAACAGATTGCTATTTTATTACGTAATCAAGAAAGCAAGTTTTTATAAATGAAATATGTCACAAATTTTCAAAATTTAATTCTATGATGTATAAGGACTCCACGTCATACAATTGGTACTATGAAATATATTTAGACAAATTCCATCGGAGTCAGACCTTAGCCACGGAACAACATTCAACTTCAATCCTTAGATTTAATCAGGATTCATGCAGCAAGAAGTTTAATACAAGACTTAAGACAACTAGCAATTCCACGATCCAGAACTATTGCACAAACAATCAGCTAGCTACTGTATTTGATCTATCTTAAAGGTTAATTAAAACTCCTTCATCTTGTCTATCTGTCTTCAGCCAGCATTTGCTCTCTGTTGCTAATTATGCTTAAACTAATTTCTATGCCAAATACTACTGCTTCTTTTCTCAGATTTGCAGCGTTATATGATTATCTGTTTAGATTTGCTTCATATGACTACTATACCTTTCACATACTTGAGTTGTGTTAGTCTATTCTATATCGAGCATGCGGGTTATTAAATCCAGTACTAAATTGATCATGGTTAGTCTAACCCAAGATTTTACATGAAAACTCTCAGCAAGGTCATTTACAAATACTTTGAATTCCGATAGTGCGGTGATTTTAGTTTGACATATGACAAAATAGTATATTTTCATTATTCACATTATAAATATATACCGCAGTTTTATTTTGTATTTATAGAGCTATTTTAATACAAACTTTAATAAGTGTCGACTCTTAGAAATTATCTTTAGATGTACAATAATCTACTACTCTTGTTTATTCCCCTCACTATTACTAGGATGTAAAAGTGCTTTAAAATATTTTTTCACTATTCAACTATATCATTACTCATTGTATAGAAAATGTGGGAGACAGAAGATCAAATTTTTAAATTACATATGACGAGATAAAAAATCATGTTGTAAGATTAGTTTGTATTTATTCATCATATTTTTCATCACATACACTTAACATAAACACACGTGTCCAAATAACTTGTATGACTAATTAAAAAGTAAAAAATGATCCTAAAAATCTTTGGTACATTACGTTTACATCCACATATCAATAATCCATACATTAATAAATAATATACCTTAAAAATATAATGTTAGTTTATTATAATATATTTTAAAAGTAAAATGAATCACTGGTTTGCATAAACATATTTACTAATTTGTTTAAATTCATAAATGTGTATTATTACAACTTGAATAACATTTACTCTAAAATCTAAAAGCTTTTGCACATTGTGATTTTAGCAAAAGTGACATACAACACTCGTGTTTAATTTTAATAAAATTACAGTTGAACGTCGACAAAATTCTTATTATCAACGCCTATTGCATTGTTATTTTTTGTCGATGTATCTCCTGTTTCGCATTGCTTCTCCACCATTGTGCACAAAGTGGGTAGTGCACAAACTTCTTCCACGGTAAAATTCGGTCCTGACATTTCTGGTAACGTTTTCCTATATAGATAACGCGCCCAGAATCCCAGCAGGATCATTTCGATCAACATGGCCGTATTGTAGATTACTGCAAAATAAAATGAATTAAAAAATCTTTTATTTACTTATAATTATAATTAAATAACTTACAATTGCCGTAAACTGGTGGAGTTATCGGCGGATTGCACGGCAGTACTCCGGCCCAAACTAACAGTCTGGCTAATAATCCTTGCAGTTTGGCGAAGAGTAAGACTAGCTGCAATGCCAAGAATTTTCCTTGCAGTGAATGAGATCCGAGAACTTCTCTCAGCATTTTGATGGACATGACAAGTCCCCAAACACCAAGGAATATAGACGCTACCACGAAGGGCTGAATGTACATGTAGTTTACTTGATATAAACTCTGTAAAATAATTTAGATTAAAAATATATACATGAACATGTGTTATACATCTATCTATTTTGTTCTGATTATGATTCTCCGACTTTAGGCGAAATTAAATTTGAGACATTCATTACTATAAAAATAATATTAAAAATATACTGGTAGTATATATCATGCTTTAGTCAGGATTAATAAATAAATATATTTTAAAAAATAATCTATTTAAAGTATTGAAAATTAATAAAATAGTGTATTTTAAAATACATAGATTGGAAGGCATTTCCTCACAATCATATATATGTTTCCTTATTAATAAGGAAAGTCTTAAGAATAACATTACTTACAAAATTTATGTCTTAGTAAGGAAATAGTGAAGTATGGGAGTTACTTTGTTTACCTCGGGGTCTTAGTGTGCAACTGAGTAAAATTTGGATTAGATAGCATTTAATAGAATACACATTATTATAGAGTATAAGAAATAAACATATTCTATATGCTCAATATCTACGCTGAACAGGTATCAAACATCATGCATTTTAGTTGGTACTACACTTCAGCTTTTTCCAGGGGGGGGGGGGCAAAAATTGTCCAGTCAGTGGTGGTATTTTTAATATTTTGATTTCATTAGGATTCACAGTATTTCATTAAATGACATGCATTTTTCTGACCAAATTCAAAAAGGGGGCAAATGCCAAATTGGACTCTGATTTCCTCAAGGATATATAAGCTGGAACACGGCTGTACTAAATCACTTCTTTCAGACAACTTTGTCACATAGGTAACACAGAATTCCCTTTTACATATAGATTGTAGGTATATAAATGCTAAGATTAATCATATTAATTCAAAATATATTGCATTAACTCTTAACGAGTTGCGATATATTTAAAAAATGTTTTTTTTATATATACAGGATTAGGATATGACTTTATTTTAGGGTCAAGTGCACTCAGGATCCTAGAGTGCACTTGAGCAAATTTAATAATACACATCTCTATTGGAGAAGAGAATGTTATACCCATTTTGTGAGCAATGTCTTAAAGAGTAACTTTATAAAATTTAATTTAGAACAATAAACATTTTGTTTCATTGGTTATTATCTTTTTTATTAAATTTAATAATAATCTATAAAACATAACCCTATCTCTTAAAATTAAAGTTATAGTGTTATATCTTATTTTAAATATAACATCAGAACCCTCGTCTTATACGATACTTTGATTTTCAGATCATATATTTTTCATTTCTATTGTGCAAATGTTCGAGGACATTGCCTAAATTTTACTCAGTTGCAACTATTCACCTAACTGTTACAAACTCCATATCTTTTTATTTTATTAAAATAGATAGATCTTTTATAGATTATATACAAAACTAATTTACTTCTTCTTCAGCCCACATCACTAGAAGAATCATATACACCATTCCTTGAACAACTGGCAGTTGCAAAACGAGCATTCGTAGTAATAAAACATTACGTCTGAAATAATACACTTAAAATTTATATTTACTGTTAAATCTATTATACATTATTAATAAACATGATCATACTTAGTAACCGAAAGCAATGGTAATAAAAAGCAACACGGCCAGCAACAACACGGTGCCACTCTGGTATCTAAAGAATTAGGCTTAACTTTTCTAAAACAATAATAATTCATAGAAAATATATTATTATTAATATAAATGTTATATCATACCTAATGAGTTCAGCTTCTCCTCCACAATAAGCTACCATTAAACAAAATAGTTGGTACATAGCAAACGTGAACATGCCCTGAGCTACGGCTTCGGCTAATAGTTGAGCTCTAGGGACGACTACGGCGCAATATGTCGCTATTCCAACTACCTGTTTTATATTTTAAATAGCATATTAATTATTGTATAATGATGTTTTATACTTTAAGAATTGTATAATCACCGGATAAACGCTAACTACAAATGCGGTGTGAGTTTTAACGCCAGACGAAGCGTTCTTCATCACATGTCTTAAAGTGTCTAGGTAGAGTAGAAGCATTATGACCACCGCTAATGCTCCAGATGTGAATAATACGTAGCCATATAGGTTGATAGCTGTGAAATTAAAAAATATAGTCATTAATAATACATGCTGCTAGTTTTCTTATAAACGAAAGTTCTTAAGCTATAATTGCTATAAAAATATTGCTTAGTATATTTTTATAATTATAGAAATAGAGACAATTTGATCCTGAAATAAAGGTTATATTAATGGGCAGCTAGTTTTTTTTTATTTATTAATGATTCATTGGTATTTTATTAATAAAATTCATGGAAAAAGTTAAGTATTTTTAAGTATTAGTTCATTAAAAAAAATCTCTCCCTTTTTATTTTTTGTTTCAAAATTTACTTATAACCTTAATACTTTGCCTAGTTTTATTATTTTATTAAATGCATTCTTAGATATATTGTAGGGTTTGGTTCTTATATACAGCCTTGGACATAATAATGGGGCACCCCTTATAAATGTTGTGTAACTTTTTACAAGTGCATAGTCTCACCCAAATATTTTAACCATACTTCTGAGACCTATACAAAGGAGTATGTCGTTTTTAATTGTTCACTTAAGATAGAGATAGATTGTCTTTCCTAATCTACCGGTAGATAAGGATAAGCGATTAAGAAATAAAATAAACAAAACACAAGTGAAATCGTTATAAGGAACACCAAAAAGTTTGCCCACAATAGCCACGCAGACTTTATAAAGTAATTTTCATCAAATACCACAACACAAAAACTAAACCTTAATTTATGAAAATAGTACTGCTGTATAAATCTATTGTCATTATTAAAAGATCGCCCATAAATAACCACCCGTGCGTTATGCACTTTTACAATAATGCTATTAGTCCTAAAGTGCTTTTCAATGGAAAATATAATATAAAAGACTTGACACTTAGTCACATCTCTCGTCGCTATTCGCGACTCACTTACAGAGGACTCACAACACACTTACATTGAGTATCATCAACTCGGCTAAGCTGACCAGAGACCAGAGAGACTCGTATTTACAATTGCATTTTAATTGTATATCGGTATAATTTATTTATTTTAAATTTTTGGTGTAATAAGCTGCATATAAAATAAATCTTTCATTGTCTGGCTAAATAAGTTACACCATTTGGCACACAAAACCACGAAAGGATCATAATCTCAAACTTAAGCATATGTATATAATCACGAGTGTGTAATTACATACAATAAAATTAGATATGCACTATCCCACAGGAATTGCTCCAGCTCCTCGTAGCTATCGCCGAAAACATATTTGTGTCTGGCAAGCATGTTAAAAATATTATGTTAACATAAAATATTTTAATCTTTTGAAAAAATCTTCAAGAATTAGCAAATCATCCTTTTATTATTTGTCGGTTATGAAAAACTAACTTTACACAACTCAGGAAATGTCTGTTGTAAAAACGCCTCGTAACTAATAGTTTTCATATGTGAAAGAAATTTACGCACTGAGTGCTTCCTGAAGTTTTGCAAGAACAGAAAAAAAGCTAACGTTCAATGAAGCACAGCGTAAAATTTAACCTTTATCTCCGCTTCGATGATCAAATATGGGCGTTTAGAACGTAGTAAATAAATAATTATATATGCAATTGCAAAAATTGCACATAGATTGTTGAAGACCTTCATTAACCAGAACAATGAACCGGTGAACTTGTGGTAATTAAATACTATCCTAATATAACAATGAAATATCAAGTAGTTTGGATTATAAGTTTAATATTCTTATAATATCCATTACTCAGTTCATTCCGACAAAATAGAGAAAAATAACTATAAGAGTGTAAATAAGTTAAATTAATATTTGGAATTCTGTTAGATGTGTTGGAGATGAACCAAAACCATTGAATCAAAACATTGAATATAATTGTTGGGTGCCTCCCCAACTGACACTGATGAATCTAATGCGAATGCTTCAACGCTTGCAAGCTTGCTTTCAATTATGCCAATAATAAACGTCATGAGAAATTAAGACGGATTAGGAGAAAGTATTAAGAACATATTAAGGTAATTGCGTTTTAATTAATCTTTCAAATATGATAAGGGAACAGCTGTAAAAAAATGCTTAAATGTATTCCTTTTGACATAACCTATGATTACTTAAAGAATATCAACAATATAATCCAAATGAAGAGAGATATTAGATATGATTTAAATGGTTGAGGTATTTTATAGATCACAAAAAACGAGGGTACGTGTCTCTTATTGCCTACTTTTACACTACACAAGAGATTGTGTCCTTTTTTGAAAGTGCATTTCGTAATAAAATACCTGTTTAATATACGCAAGGACAGAACTGAACATTGACTACACATTATGTACTTTATGGTTACGAAAGAAGCTCTTTTCTTACGATCTCAAAGTCGAGTTATATAAAGTTGGCCATAAAAGTATACGCCAAAATAACAAAGTCATTAAACAAGCGAGTAAGCGTAGTATGAAATTTTGTAATTTTTGACCCACATGTGAAATTATATCACACAAGAGAAATTGATGCAAAATGACCAATTCTCGTTACAACACAAACGTGCGCTGGAATAATTTCGATACATATTAATTTTTATAATGTGTATTTTTTGTCAGAGTTGAAGGCTGTATGGGTTAAGAAAAAAATAACATACAAAATAAATTCCTTGAATATTTTGCGGTGTAATGACGAAGAAATTTATAAACAAATAATGGGTAAAAATATCATACACATAACAACACTGCATAATAAATATAAAATAATAATTTACTAGTACGATGGTGAGTCAAATAAAATAAAAACAGCAGTTTGTCCTGTAAAATGTCAGAAGTGGTAAGCAATTTTATAATAAGGTAACTAGACATGCAACACAAAAGGCACAACAGTACAGTCATACCTCGATTTGCACGGTAGATAGGTTCCGCGAAATTTCGAAATCGAGGAATACAACACATACAAAAATGGAAAATAGCTTACAAAAAATAAAAATCTCTGTAAATTAGGACTTAAAGCTCCATACAAAATTGGGAGATAAATTACAAAAAAAAACTAGGAACTTATTTCATATTTTTAATGATGTATATTTAATTTTCATTAAAGAAGTTCTTCCTTAAAAAATGTTATATTTAAATTTGTCTACAGCATAATATTGATAATGATCAAGGAATATTTTTAATTAGGAAGAACAAAACTGACTATCATGAAATGACAGGTTTCTCCAATGCGTCATGATATACAAAATAGTTCAAATATTTCATACATATACTATACGTAATCTCAAACATATACACTCACTTTGCCACACCTATTCTTATTGAAAATACACACGAAATATTTCATTACGATTTTTTTTAAAGTAGACAAGTTTTTTTCTGGGTAGTGAAGTGAATTTGTATCACTTTTGAAATGGAATTATATTGTGGATTTTACCTAAAAATATTCAAATTACAGGTTTCTGTGGAATGAGCTTGTGAAAATATATTGAAACCCTCCTTCGCATTAGATCTTATTGCATACATTTTCTTTATACAGATTGCTTAACATCGGTAAAATACACAATCGTTTTATTTGGTAATCAAGTGTTAAAATTTTTATTGCATTCGAATGATACCATTAAGAAATAGTATATGCAAACTAAGTTCATTTTCTTAAGAGAGTAACATTAGTTGTCCTTGTAGTCACAGATTTCAAAACCAAATACAATTTCGTATACGTTTAACATTTTAAAATATTGGGTTGCATTGTTAATTTTGTATTTCATTGTTAAATCTGTATTTCCGTAACTTCAAATTCGGTTTTAATCTTAATTGTGCTTCAAATTAGGTTATTGAATTAAAGATGGGGAAAAGCAACTAAGTGCATTTTTGTATGTTAAAGATCGTACGGTGCAATGATGATTCCAAAAATTAAGAAAGTCGTAGGTGTTCTGCTTCGAAATTAAAGGCAGTTGAATCAAAACCATATACATATACAAAAAAAAATCATAAAAAATAGACATTTATAATTTACAGTTTTGTACTCAACAACAAAAAATAATCCAAGAAAGATTAATAAAAAAGCACTGTCATGATCGTCCATAATCGTTGCGTGGATATTATATTATATGAATTTACAATGAATCTGAGGAATTTTTGTCGGCATTAAAACAAAAAACAATTTTTTAAATAAATATAAGAGCTGAAGTAGTTTATAATATTACTTAAGAATTTTTAATACCTAATATGTACCACCAAACTCGATTTAAATTTATCATCAATGATGTCCATTAACGGTATCCATTAATAGTTCCGAAACAACTGCATTAAAATCATTTAATCGCCAAGTCTGGTAAGATATGTATTTGATAAAAACAAAAAGTCTGGTTCCACCTTGAATCATCTGCATTGGTCAAAAGATTCTGAGCCTGAAGGGACTTCCCACCATTCTTCAAAAGTATACAGGCGGCCCTCGACTTTCGAACGTTCGACTTTCACACAATTCGCTATTTCGCACATTAAAAAAAAAACAATTTTTTAAATTTTTTTTTTTTTAAAAAACGTTTTGATAGCGGTGAATCTTTTGCTTCAATCGGACGTTCGTATGATACAAACAGATCTACGATATGTTCAATTTTGCAAAATAAAAATATAATTAAAGAATACGTTCAAAATTGTGGAAAATAAAGATATATTTCCACAATCTTTAATGATATGTTTCCAAAAAAACACAGCAAAAAAAACATGGATGAAATGGAAAATCTTTGTCATCGTAGATCGATGACCAACATCAAAAAGATGTCCCTCTGAGTATTTCAATTATTCAAGCAAAAGCTCTTAGTTCGCACAAAGATTGGAAGGATAGATTAAAAAAATATTTTAACACGGTTTTTCAAGCAAGTACAGTTGGTTTTACAATTTTAAAATGAGGTATTCTTTTCATAATATTAAATTTACTGGAGAATCGGCTGAAGCGGATAAAGATGCTGCAAAAGAATTTATTTCCTAATTATCCAAAATGATTGAAGATGGAGAATATTCCTCTAGCCAAATATTTAATGTAGATGAGACAGGTTTATTTTCGAAAACTCTTTAACAATGAAAAATATGAATTAAGCCTTCACGCACCATGACAAATTTTTAAATATTATGGAAGATTGTGATCCCAATGGAGAACACATATCTCAAGTGCGTGGGGCGATCAATAAAAACATAACATGTTATAAAATACTATATGAAAAAAAGAAAAAGAATAGTGGAAAACAGTTAACTCTTAATAACTTTTCAAATGAAACACCCGCAAACCCCACTTAAGTGTGTCTCTTAAACGCCTCTTTAACACCTTATATTTACTTGATAAATAAATATTTTAAAATACACACAATTTCAATTTTTTTTACTTCCCTCGACTTTCGTACATTCAACATTCGCACACATATTCAGGAACCAATTATGTGCGAAAGTGCGAAACTTAATCACTTTTGTTAGGACTTTCACCAGAACTTCAGACACTTTCCATCCTGAAATTGACCACAGAACTACCATTTAGTTTTGACTTGGAACAACAAGAGTTAAGCCGAACACCACAATTATCTTTCCAGGTTCTAGTTACCTAATAATAGGCTTATTTGTATCTCAAATCAATAGACAGTAAGAATCAATGAATTGTTATATTGCTATTGAACATATTTATTTATTTATTTAAAACTGTTGCACTATGTTTAGCTATTTTATACATACATATATTATTTCTTAAGCATTTTAATAGCCTGTCAATATGGAATGTATTATGCAATTGTACGACTCAATGTCAATGTCTTATACTTCTTTCGCGACTATTTTGAAACAAACCGGACACTTTAAAGAGCAGTTGAGTTAGAAGAACATTAAAAGTAAACGTTGCGCAATATTCGAAGCGAATAGTTTGCTATCTACGTGACGTGATGAAATGAGAAACATGACATCTGGAAACGATTTGCAATAACAGGTGAACTAAACTTCGTCATTTGCTTTAGATAAAACCTTTGGACTTAAAAAATAATGAAATTATGTCATATTTCGTGATGATTTGTTTAAGTGAGATTCGTCTGTCATCAAAACATCCTTCAAGGCCTTATTTTTGCACAATCGTGTCTCAGATCCTAAATAATATTTTTTCACTAGCGTTTCTTAACTAAGGTTTCTTTAAAATATAATGTTTGATCATGTGATAAATTTACATTTGTGAAATTGATTCATGTAAGAATTTTGGAGAAATTTATTCTTTTCAAGTAGCGAAATATTCGGAAAGTGTTCCGCTTGATATTTTTTAATTATTTGTACTTCCTACACGCAATAAAATTGTGTACAACGCGTGCAATGCATGTGCATTAAATGCTCCAAATGAATTCCAATAAATGACATCTAATTATTAGTAGACATTATTAAATTTATTCTCAGAAACATATACACAATATTTTAAATTTTAGTTTGACGATCTTAATTATACATTTGTTTAAATCTTTCGTTAAGAAATGTGTTTACATACCACACGAGAACAATCAGATAACACATCCTGTATCAATACCCAGAAATATCTTTTTAGATCAAGCAGTGTGAATAAGTTTTAAAGTAAACGATTCTGCCAATTTAATGTACCTCGAAAATTATTTCGTAACAGTAGAAAGTTCTTGGTAGCGATTTTATAATACCACATATACGCAACGAGCATCGATCGAAAAATTTGCGACGATTTCAGTGAAATCTTCATCTATGTAATTTTATGCAATGCACTTGAAAATAAAGAAAGTGGTATTAGTCATTCATAATACAGAGATGATGAATAAGTTGCATTGGCATTGAAGAATTTGAAGATTGCGCTTTTGTGTTTGTATTCATGTATTGCATAGTATTAACAGTAAAATGCTTGATTGATGAAGATTTTGAAAGCGTGTGTCGTTATGGTCCCAACGGTATTCTATTAAATGCTTCGATGTTGAGTAATCAGAAAACCTGATTTGTAAAAAGTGCAGTTAACGGTGTTGTTTGACTTCCACCGACCAGCACCAAGAGAAAGTACAAACAATTTGACAATTACTTTTAGACGGTGTTTATATCTTTAATTTTTTGTTGATATAAAAAAACAGCAATTTATTTATTCTAATGTAATACACCTACTGGTTATATCATACTATTTACGTAATGATCAAGTTTGCTAATGATAATCGCAGCTTACCGATTATTAGCTTTAAGTTCATTGCAATAATCTAAAATAATGGTAATCTTATATAATTTATTGCAGATAATTTTAGGAAAGTCGCGATTAGAATTTATAAAAAAATCATATTTAATTAAAAATCTGCTAGCTTATTCTTTGACTATTATCTTGTTAATAGAGTAAAATAAACGTGCTGTTGCTGACAAAGTCAGAGTAATGAAAATGATTAGCTTTAACTAGTGTTGTAATTTTAATAAAAAGTATACATATTACCTATCATATAATAATCTATTTGTCAATTTATATTTACCTAAAATTCACAGTACATTCTGTAAAAAAATTATTACTAGAGGAGCATTTTATTTTTATTTTAGTAAGAGAATCTATATATATTTTGTACAACATACGAAAGTTTGACATATATTTTTTTATATATATATATACTATGACTTTATATGTGGCTCTGTATACTCACACTAATATTTGACATGTACTTTTTTACTGTGGGTTAATATTGTATTTCATATTTACAAAGCCCTTAATTTTACTTTACGTAACACCGTTCGAGAAACGCTTGTTAAGATTCCAACAATGTTTAATTAAAATATTTGTCAAAAGGGACAATCGATTATCAGAATCAGAATAAATGGATATATAACCCATAAATGCCTAAAAATAATAAAAAAAAAAAAAAATTGTAATATTTGGGACTCATTAAGCCCCTATTTTTTTGTCCCAAATAAGGGACAATCGATTATCAGAAGAATTATAATGTATAAATAAATCTATAGCCAGTGGCGTAGCTATGGTAAGGCGGAGGGAGCGGGCCGCCCCGGGCGGCACTTGCTTAGGGGCGGCATGGGATCGTCTAGTGTGATTCTTAAGCCTGAATGCACTAAAACATATATAAATCCAAGAATAACAAGATCTTAACACTTTACCGACCGGCAGTTTCACTGCCAGACTTACGCTAAATACCGGCACCTTTTCGCAAATCTTCGCGAATTTTACCTTTTTTATTTAAATTTATGTATTTTTTGATACGGTCCGAATATTTAGTTGAATTTTTCTAAACATGTTAAAAATGTATCAATGCATCAATTTAAGTCATTATTAGGTGGTTCTCAACATGTGGATCGCCGGAAATAAAAATGAATTATTACATTTCCTTATTATTAGATTTTTAAAATGATTATCTTGATTTTAAAATTATAAAAATGAATAACCTAGAAATTTAAATAAAAATAATTTAAATTGAGTCATCCAGCGGCTCTCAAACTTTTTCAAATTTAAAAAAACTTTTTTCAATCACACTTTTTTTTCGTATTGTGATATTTTGTGCAAATGATTATCTACAAAAATGAGAAATGACATTTTTACTAATATGAGTTTACTGATATATAATTCAATTGCAATAAAATATTCACTCACCATTGTAATTCGCTCCATCGTAATGCGAAATATTCCAGGCACATACACAGATATTGTACATTGTCTTTCACGTGTAAATCACTTTTCACAATAACTATTTATATAATGCAAGTTTAAAGTGCACTCACCATTATAAATTTCTCCACACTAATACGGAATATTTCAGGTACACACTTTATTATTATTCAATGTCTTTCCCTTGTAATTCACTTTTCACAATATTTAATTCTAAAATAATACCAATACGAATTATCAAAAAAATAAAATTCAAAATTCACAAACGTTATTTTTATTATTTACCTAGTAATGTTTCTTCAAATGATACGAGGAGAAACATTCACCAACATGTAAAGCTACTTTACATTCTTTGCACATGTAAAGAGAATCTTTTCTTATTTTATGTGCGATACAAACTATGCATCTTCTTCTTTTACGCTCATTAGTAGATGATATCCTGACTAATTGGTGTTGTTTTAAACTGCCTGAAAGCCTTTGAAATGAGGGAGCAGTGGCGAATGTGGATGTCGGTTGTGAATTTTCAGACATTTCTGAAATTGTTGGTGTTTCTGTTTCTGGTGTTTTTTCCTCTATCCAATATTTTGCTATTTTCATTAAATAATCATAAAACTTTATATTGCTGTTTGAATTTACACTTCTATACACTGTAAATGCATTGAATAATGCACAGTTAAATAAATACATGGCCACTTTTTTCGTCCATTTTTTAGTTTTGCGATATATTGGATAGTACGAAAGGTATTGATCAGCCCGATCTACTCCCTTCATGTATTTATTGTAATCAATTATACAAATTGGTTTTTTTATACGCAGCTCAGTTCTTCTGTCAGTTTTTTCAGTGTTTACAATATTTGTATTATGGATTGTTGATATCATTCGAATATCTCTACTCTTTACTGTTTTCCACAATTGTAATAAAATTTCCCCGTTTCGCTTATATTTACTTTCAAATATTCGTAGTTTAGCCTTTTTTAGAATATCCGGTAAGCCCCACATATTCTTATTTTTTTCTTGTATAATATTTTTAACTTCTTGTTTGTACTTATTCCAAGTTTGAGCACTGTATCTATTTGTTTCTTATGAAATAATGCGGAACAGGTCATCACCGATAAATTTTTCGGCGATTTCTTCAGAGCGCGTGATATCAACATCAAAAGTTGCTCCCGACAATCCTTCAAATGGCTGGTTATGCCTAGGTGTATCAGTTTCACACCAATCTAATGGAATATCATCATCCTCAGTATCTTCTCCATCGCTAATAGGCATCATTACTCGAGGACGATTTCTTTCATGAACAATCGAACTTGTATCACTATCACTAAAGTTTTCGTTATCACTGGGAATATTTGAATCATTGTCCGCGTAATTTTCCTCTACAAAACTATCTTCTGCCATTTATTTATTTGGGTTATAATTATATTTAAATAAAAACTATATTTTTAACACTTTGTTATATAAAATACACTGTATTTATATTTTTATAGACACTATATTTTATAAAGAGGCGTAAGCGTAATATTTTTAAAGAATCACTGCAGCACAAAATTCCTTTTATTTATTTTATTTTTTTATTATTTTTAGAATATTCACTCGAGCACACGAAAACAAGATGCGATTTACACGACAGCGTTAGCTAAACTGAATTATTATTCATATTTTTTTAAGTGCATCATATTATTTCTTATCTCAAAAGAAATTCCCAATTTCAAAAAAAGAGTCACTTCTGAGAATCACTTCCAGTAAATCGGTGCTATCTCGTGATAGATAAAATTCACTCAATAAAATAAACGGTCGAAATTTCCAAATTACAGGACAGAAAAAATACGATATAATCTCGCTAATCTGTCAATTTAGAAATTCGGGAAACCGGTACTATCTAATAGATTAACTTACAAAAAATGTTAGTGTACTTAAAAAAATGCAAAGGAGAAAGAATTTACAAAATATATTTGATATAAATATATATTTTTTAAATGGATTTTCGAATTTGTATAGATAAACAGTACCTGATTATATTATAAGACACAAGTAAAGAAATACAAAGGCAGCTCAATTATATTTGAACTATATCTTTATTATATATGATTTTGTTGTTAATTTTTACTGATAACACTGGGAAGATATTTTGCATACTTGCAAAACAAAAATACCGTCGAGAATATTTGGGAGCATTTGAAGAAGAGATTGATAAAATCGAAATAACCACTAAAAGAGAGCTAATCGAGAAGGTGATTCGGGAATAGAATCATACTTTGAACCTTCAAAAATTAAACAACGTTTATAAAGTAAATTCAGGCACTTATTTAATCTAAAGAAGGACATACAAAATATTTCAAATATAGTCCCGAATTGCATAGTGAAAAATATTTTTATTTTTGTTTTGAATTAAAAAAATAGAATTTATGACTTCTCACGACTAAATTAGTTCTTTTTCAATAACTAATGCTATAAAAAATAATAAAATAGCAAAAAAACGAATTTCTGCTTTAAAAATTATAATATATAAACAAATTATAATATATAGACAAATGTGTCTAATAATAAGGCCAGGCACAGTAATTAAATATTTTTTTTCAATATCAAATGAAACTTCATACTAATATTTAATTTTTTTCAAAAAAAAATCTTAAAAAATCTCTAAGCATATATTTTTTATTTGATAACGAAATTATAGCTACCGCTCACTCCATATGGCGTGCGCGGTATTTAACGTTCGGCAGGCTCGCACTCCATATGGCGTGAGCGGTCGGTAAAGTGTTAATATTAACCATTTTATTATTTTAAGAAATGCTGATTTTATGACCCTGCAAAAAATCTATGGGGGGGGCGGCGGCAATTTTAAGGATCGCCTTGGGCGGCACATACCCTAGCTACGCCACTATAACCCATAAACTTAATCGGGACACATAGGAATATAAATATTTTGTCCCAAATAAGCGGCTGGTTCTAATCAGCTAAATTTAAGGTAAAATTAAAAAATAATATAAATTTAACTTAATTAAATTTTTGAAAAAAATTGAATTACAGAAAAATAAAATGTAATTATTAAATATACATATGAGTAGGAAAAAATAAAATAATAATAGTATTAAAAAAAGAATATTGAACAAACAATTATAATAACAGTCATCAAAAAAATAGACATGTAAAGAATGTTTATAAATATTTTTGCAAGAATAGATCATTTGTCTTTTTTTCTGGGGCGTCTTTTCAGTTTTTCCAGGGGAGGGGAGGGGCAATGTTGGCCAATTAGTAGTCATTTTTTAATATTTTTATTTCATTAAGATTCATAGTATTTAATTATATTACTTTTTCTGGTCAAATTCAAGGTCTTTGATTAATAAAATCCACGTCAAAAGCAATAAAATCGTTCCGTCGCAGTCACTCAGTATATTAATATTACGACTTATAATAGGAGGACGCAAAAAAAAATTTTCACTTCTCAGTTTGTTTTAAAAAATACGAAACAACGAATCAGTATTTCGTTGTTTCGTAATTTTTAAAACAATGAAATCGCCAAGCGTGACAATTGCGTCGTCAATACTTGACTCTCAAACACAAACTACTTGTCTAATATTGATGTGCGCATCAAATATATTCTAACAGTTCAACAATAAAAGTAATATGTCGTTATTTTTTTATCACACTTCGTGTGTGCAATAATGTATAAATAAATTCATTTCGTTTATTACATTGAAAACACTTTTATCTCGTGGAAGAATGAGTAAAGATCAACTGGAAGACTTTTTAAAAATATTTTAAATGCAACTTTCAATGGCGCTTTTTGGATCATATATTAAAATAGAATAGTATCTTACGTAGATTGCTCTTTATACTATTTTTATGAAGATTGAAAGTTTCAGATTATTATCAGATGAGAGCTAAATCTCAGTGTCTATGAACAGAATGGTGAGAGTCAAATTAATAAATATAATAACCATACAACCATACAATCAATATAACAATGATAATTGTTAAACTCATGTTTATTTCATTCAATGAGCAAAATTATTATGTGTTCAAGTTAACAATAGGTAATTAGTATGATTTATTTAATTTTATGCTATTTTTTCACGGTTTTGAGATTTATTATTTATATGACCGAAAATAAATAGTTTCGTTCTCAGAAATTGAAACGCATGCAGAATAGCATCCTCCGTAACGTCTCAGACTAATAACTCTGAGGTTGTGGGTTCGAGCCTCGGCAGCGGCACTCGAATTTTTATAAGAATTTAAGTGTGAACCTTACGGCTGAAGATTATTTTTTTGCTGCGTCACGTAATTTTAAAGTCATCTCTGAAGATCGTGTTTAACTCTTAGATTTCTGACTTTATAGCTGAGCTAGGTTTGACTTAAGGTTCTTCTTAAAGTCGTCTTGGGAAAAACACAGCTTAGTTTCACTTGGTGCGAACTTTGCTGAACCCTTGTGTGTTAAATCAGAATTTGGGGTGAAACAGATTGTGTTATTGTCTGTTACTCATCTTATAAGAATAGCCTTTTCCGTAACTCTAATAATTCAAACAGCTGGAGATTTGGCAACGCTGTCATGAAGCACTTGTAATTTGAGTGCATGCTAAGCAAATTCATTTTTTTTAACTTGTACAGTCACCGATGGTCCTTTGTTTAGGTCCATTTGTTAGGTTAACTTGCAAGTGGACTAATCGGTCTAAATAGACAATCGAAACGTGGACATGTATAACGCCGACGTGACACATAAACTTGTTCTGCAATTTGCAATTCATTTTATGTCTTTAATAAACAGTTTAAGTCTTACAAATAGTCACAGCTTCGTAAATTTATTTTGTCAATTAAATATAATGAACGTGCTGCAACTAACATACTCTCTTAAAAATAACTTATTGATTATATGCTATTTCATATTAATTTTTACAAAATCTTTTACTTAAAATATGCATTTAAACAAAAAACAGACAGAAAAGAAACACTCTGATAATGCCAAAAAATCTAATAGAATAAATATATAAAAAAATACATTTTATATATATATATATATATATATATATATATATATATATATATATATATATATATATATATATATATATATATATATATATATATATATATATATATATATATATATATATATATATATATATATAATAGAAATATAGTTTGAAGAAGTAGGTTATACGGGCGCCACGCTTGCCTTATGGGATTCCTTGCCTTTAATTAATTTACAACGAAAGTAGATTTTTTTTATTAAAAGCCATTATGTAAACTTTACACTGCGTCTTGCGATTCGCTGTTTGCCTTAAAACACACTTAAGCTGTTACACAGATGATATTTTGCAACAGATAACTGATGGAAATTCCACATGAGATTTACTGAAAGGCAATGTGGATACACAATATACATTAAATATTTAATTAAAGAGAAAGGATTTATATATCTAACATATTAAAAAAATATTTCATATTTACTTCATATTTTCGCCAGAATTAAATAAATGTTTCCTGATTATATGAAAATATTCTTAAAGAAATTTATAATTATTATAATTTAAAATAATATTTAATAAAAAAAAATATTATTTCATTCAACACATTTTCATTAAAAAATGCTTAAAGTGAAACTCTTAATAGAAAATGTACTTTTAATAGAAATATAATCTGCGGAAGTGTTATATTGCAAACAGCTTTATTAGCTTAGCTAATACTTCGTTTAAATTATCTTATCATCAAAACTTTTATGGAAATAGCAAACAAATCTTAGATACCAATTGCAAACACGGAATTTTCAATATTTTCTTTCATTGCTCTTAAGTCTACCTGTTTTAGAGTTTGGTCAAATATCTATATACGTATTACAAGTTACGACTAGGAATGTCAACATAATACACTGCATAATCTCGTATTTATCGTTTTAAAGTAATTAGGTATTTTCTAGAATGACTCTAAAAAGTACCATTACATAGTTTTCAATTTACGTTGAAATGTTTTTATTCGCGTATCGTGTTTATATAGTAATATAAAACACTAATCAGAAATCCATTATCTAGGTGTGACTATAAAATATTGACGCTCACTAATTAATATATTGCTTTGCCCTAGAGCCTAGGGTTTAATTTATAGAGTAAATTTACTTACTATAATATTTTTTTAGTACACAATACGAACTATTGTAATGAAAATATACACAAATATAATTAAATTATTATTTTGGCTTACGTGGATTACGCTTTTAATATTTGTGTGGGTTAAATCCGTATAAAAATCTGAATTTTTTAATAGACCCTTATTAATACAGTTAAAATGACAGATACTCTGCAAATTTATGAATCAACTGATGTTTGAACTAGTGTACGTTTAATTTGCTTTGTTAAGTATACATAGATATGTATGAAAATTTAATCAACATATGTTAAATAATTAGAATTCGACGATCAACGCAACTGGCTCGGAAATGTTTTAAGTAATCATCGAATACATAAAAAAATAATTTGCATTGGTAATTCATTGTGTTAATCATTCATTAACACTGACAATGTATGTCATGATTCCTGAATAGTAAAATATTTGTATAAAATGGTTAGGGACGTCATTTCAGATTTGGGATTTTCAGGAAGGGGGTCAAAAGTTTTCGTGTAGTTTGTGATATTTTTTTAATATTTCCATTTCATTAAATAATGATAATAATCAGAATGATATTCTAAAAGACTTTGACGACTTCATAATTTCTATAAATAAATAAAAATTAAACAAAGAATTCATTCATTGTTAAATTGTTGTCAAAAAACTTTCTATAATTTAAAAAAATAGGGTTTTACAAAAATAACTTACTAAAAATATCCTTATATGATGCAATTTGTCATATTTTATCATTTTTTATAATATACAAAATTATTTTTAATAAATATTTCTTGAATAATTTATTTCAGAAAATTTGATTGGTCATTAGAAAATAAAACTATTAAAATTTTGTATGACTTTTTCAATAAAAATATATAAAAATATTTCAAGCATTGTTTGTTCTTGGCCTAATTCAAGGGAAATCCATGTCAAAAGCAATAAAAGTGTGCCGTCGTCGTCGCAGTGAATACGTTCGATTATCTAGCGTAAATTATAAGACTTTTTATAACAATATTACGACTTACAATAAGTGAGAATCGAATGAAATACATCTAAACTGAATGTTGACCAAAAAAATAATTATCCTTTCTCAGAAATCAAAAATCCACACCAAAAGTACTGACTCGTTGTTTCAAAAATTTTCTCCACGCCTGTTTTTGAGATAAGCGTTAAGCGATAATAAAGGGCGGGCCTTTGCAATATTTTGTTTCGTTCAATGAACGAATTCTGCGTATTTCGGTCATAGTAGATACGAATGAAAAAGCATTTTTTTGTTAATAAGAAGCGTCTCATTGTTTCGTATTTTGAATCAAAATAAAGGCACATACATTTTGGAGCGGCACTAATCACTTTTTCATATTATTCACGAATATTTTACAGATTTTTTCAAATTTCCCTTTAGATATTATTCATGAATATTTTACAAATATTCGAACATTTATATAATTGAAAATCGAATAAAAATTTGGGATATTAGATTGATAACCTTACTAATAAAATTACTAATAACTCTTACATTTTACACTGGCTCACACTTAACAATAATTAGTGAGTTTTTCACCAAAAATTATACTGTTTTGACGTTTCAGAAATAATATTCAATAGATGAGGCATAAAAGGACAATGTTTTACGACCATAGAGAAGATAAAGACAAAATTGTCGAGTGAGCTGAAGACTATGCCAAGTAGTGCTTTTTAATGAACTACCAGAACATAACTACAGAAAAAGAGTCCATATATTTTATCTAAAAGCTTCTTGCTATTTTTTAAATAATTATTAAAAATTGGACGTGTGCCCTTTCTGTTTTTAGCGTTGAGGTCATTGTCACACATATGGGTCAATCGTTGTACCAGTTTTATAAAATAGTTAGTTCACTTGACTTAGTTTCCAAAACTTATAAGAAGCATGTGCAAATATTAAATGATATTAATCTGTAATATTCGTAAATAATCTAAGCATTTCTAAAATAAAATTTATAAATAATAATATTAAAATATCTGATATTTTTAATTACAACATCTAAAGAGTTGTTCATCACCTTTTTTAAATATGCTTTAATATCATTATTATAAAAACAATACTATTAAATAATATTATAAAACTCACCTGAAAGGTATGAGTGAATATCTGGAAGTCCATTGTTGTTGCAAATGTCGTAATGTGGAATTCTTGTGCCATTGCCGAAAGTCAAAGGTTTGCCCAACCTTCCACCCAAATGTTTGGCTATCACGTCTTCTTTTTCTTGTTCGTGCTCAAATAGAATTTCCATTTTTGTGGTTATTGTTTCTGCGTTTATTTTGTAATGTGATGAAGATAACCCGTCGACGTTTTAACGACTTCAGTTCAGTCAACCATTAACCGCGAGATGTTCCATTCTGTAAGTTGCAAGTAAATACATTCACATATTGTATTTATCATATATTCATAAACCATCCGTGTATTGATATTATTATTATGAAATATATGGATAATATGTACACAATGGAAAGTGAAGATGTGCGCCTGCCACGAAGTTCGCGAATGGACTGAACCACCTCTAGTTAATTTCTCACTCTCTCCCACCCTATTGGTAGCTAAAGTTACCGTTAATCTATTTGTTATTTGCGTTTACTCTAACTAGTGCTTATTTTAAATGTCAGTGTCGGATTGGAAGAGTTAGTTTCTTATAATATTTACATTTATAAATATGCTGATTTTAATTTGTTTAACAATTTTATTTCAATTATCAGTTTTGTTCAAAATTGTGAAAACTTACTTTAAATACAACATAACTAATTAGGGTTTAGTTTAATTTTTAGTGTAGTTCTATCTTATCTTAATACTTTGCTCTATAGTATTTAAAATGTAAATGGCAATCACTTAGTTTTGCATGGTTTATAATAGTACATTTTTTTACATATTTTTTTGATAAATCTAAACTCGTAAGAAAAGCAAAAAATTAGGCAAAACAGTCAGATAAAAGTAACATTGCTCTATACTTCTTAAAGTTTGCGCTAACAGTCAATTAAGACAGATTTTAGAAGAAGTCAATCCTTACAATTTCATTACATTATTTTAACAAGATTGTCAATGTATTCAAGGAGTTAAGAAAGACTTATTTGCAAGAAAGGCATCTATTCCCAAAATGCAGATTTAACCTAAGATTATTTTAATAATTACTATACTACCTATATTCAGATAAACCAATTAAATTCGACAATTGAAGGAAAATATTCTAGCAAAATTATAAAAGAAATCGAAATACTATAAAAACGACAAACGAGTAGTCAACTTTTGTCCCCCCCTCCCCTCCCCTAAAAAGCTTAAATTACGCCCTTATTCTAAACCAGAAATTCTCGGGTAATCCGTCAAAGAAAATCTAAAAACACGGTCTCTACAATCTAAAAATATGTCATTTCAGTGAAATCATATCGGAATACATTTTTACCGGTGGATATACATATGTATATATATTTACAAGCTAAAATATATTTTTTCTGGGAGTAGCTAAAATATCCTAGCGGAATTATAAAAGATTTTTTATAAATTATTTTATTACTTATATATAAATCACATTTGATTTGACTAAGAATTGACACATTAAGGCAGAAATGTCATTTGGGGGGCAGGTGGGTGGCATTTTTCCTTGAATTTGTCCAAAAAATGCATGTAATTAATTGAAATAGTATTAAAAAAAGAATCGAAAAAAATTGAAATATTAAAAAAACGACCACTTACTGGCAAACTTTTGCTCCCCCCCTCCCTATAAAAAGCTGAGTGATAATATATTCATTTACATATTAATTATGATTTATTTACAAGCTATGTATATATGTTAAATTTTCACTTTTCATTATTGGTGAATTCCAAATACATTTTCACCAGTAGAATATATTTTTACTAGCGAAAATATATTTTAACTAATAAACGCTAGTGAAATAATATAAATATATACTAAAATGTCTATGAAACTCAGTTTTCAGTTTAAAAACGTCCATTTATCACTTCTCAGAAGTCAAAAATTCACGTTAAAAGCAATGAAATCGTATCATCGCCATCGCAATGAGAACGCTCGGTACATTTTTTTATATAAAGTTATTTTTTGCGTACGTGAAACGTACACTTGCTGATCAAACCCAAACCTAGCCTACACAAATTAACTAAATTCAAATCTATAATTAGTTTTAGAACTTTCATTAGGTCAAGTCTAAAATTCAAACTGAACTAACTCATCTCTCATAGGAAAATAAGCGGAAGAAATAGTACAGACTGACATCACATCTTGCATATTGCTCGATAGTTGGTCTGCACCACGATATTACACTATGTATTAAAAATATGATAGCCATCCTTACTGATATTACTACAGACTTAATAAACGAGAGGATTGGTTAAAATGTATTTAAAACGCAATTTGCTAGTTATTTAACGTATATTTGCTGTTCAAACCCAAACTTAACCTACAAAAATTATCCAAACCCAACTTGATCTAATGAAGGTACTAAAACTGATCATTAGGTCAAGTACAAAATAAAGCTCTCGGGGTAAAATATGGATAGCTATCTTAACTGATATTACTATAGACTTTTGCTATGAGAGTATTGGTTAAAGTGTATTTCAACCGAATTTCGGTCAATATGAGTGCACAAAAACCATTATCAATTCTCAGAAGTAAAAAATTCACGTCAAAAGCATTTGAATCGCGTTGGCGCCGTCGCAGTGGGAACGCTCAGTAACGAGCGTTCCCACTGCGATGGGGCCAACACGATTTTATTGCTTTTGACGTGGATTTTTGAGTAATTGTTTTTTGCGCTCTCCTCTTGGTCGAAATTTGGTTTAGATGTGCTTCATTTATCTCACTTATTGTAAGTCTTAATATTGTCATAAAAAGTCGTAATATAAACGCTAGATAACCGAACGTTTCCACTGCAACGGCTTTTATAAACAGGCCCTTGAATTTGGTCAGAAAAATGCATGTAATTTAATGAAATACTACGAATTTTGATGAAATTGTATTATTAAAAAAATCTGAAATAAGGTCCCTTTATTAAGTGTGATTATTTTACAAAAATCTTATTGATTTATTTTATTATAGAATTAAGGGTCTATCAAAATTATTCGGTAATAAATTACCGAATCTCACAATTCATCACTACATTTATATAATTCCAAAATAATTTTATACTGTTCTATATCTACATTTAAACTTTAAAATAAGAGTTTTTATAACAAAGTTAAACAACTAGACATTTCATTAGTTGAATCGAGAACAATGTAAATGAGATAATAAAACATTTATCAATGTTACAAAGAACATATTCAAAGAATATACATATAAAACATATAGCTTGGTAGAAACATAAAAGAATCCGTAACTATTATATTATAAATTAAAACAGGTAAATTTAGCAGATATACTTTGTTGAACAAATTTGGAGAAAATTTTTACGCAACTCAAGAAAAATATGAATAAATATTCACCAAAAATACATTTACCCCTTCAATCCGACACTGAATACTTATTCAGAATTAAACCGATCGCAAATAGACTTTACACTTTAACTTATAACACCTTCGCTAATCTTCAGATCAAATATTGAAACTAGACACTGTGGTAATAACTTGATGTTGAAGTTATTTCGTTACAAACCTGGACAGAATCACCGTTACTCGACAGCGTTATTTCACTCACTCACAGGGGCGTTATAATTATTATTGTGGTGATTTTATAAGGAGAAACTTTTTAGTATTATATAATAGTAAACAATAGAAAACTGCGTGGGATATGTCACTTGTGCAGAAGAAGAATAAAACAGTAATAGAAACGGAAAGTACAGTCGGCGCGGGTTCTTCTCTTCGTTACCGGTTTCGCTCGGCACGTTCACTTTCTTCCGCGGTCGACCGTGGAAGTAAAATAGAAGCTAAGTTCGAGTATATCATCTTACTCTGGAGAGAGGGAAACCCTCTCTAGAACCACTCTGAAATATTGCCAAACCTTTGCCGAGAAGTGCCTACCAGCTGCCTGCATGCAATGGGTTTGAGTCTTCCTCTCGAGACAACATCGGTATTAAGCCAATCGTTTTATTATTACATAACATTAAACTCTACGAATTAATTTACACCCTATTCTAATATTTTTTTATAAATTAAAAATAAGTCAATGATTAACAATATCGCACTCTTACAATAATTCGAATTAAAAATAGACCACCGAAAATCTATGAAATATTAAATACAATCGTGGGGAACATTTGTAATGCCTAACCGTTTCTCAAACGAGATAAAAATCGCAAATAAAAGTCATCTAAACCCTCTTTTCTCTGAAATATCCAAGATAACAGATTCGAGCTACGGTCGAAGCAGTCGTGGCAGCATCAGAGCACTTTGAGACTGCAACCTTAGAACCACATACACGGAGAGAGACTCTCTTTGAGCGCCATTCAAAAGATAGCATCTCTATGCCTTTTAGAGGATCGATTTCCGCAGTTTTAGATGCTGCGTCGCCGTGATCTTTCGTACGTTATATCGAAGTAAGCACAATCAACACTTACTAAATAAATAGTGAGACACCAGACTAAAATCAGTTTGTAAATTAGTGACATATATTTTAATAATATAAATTATTATTACACATAAGCACGAGCTAAATTAATTTTATTTTCATTATTCTTAGTTAGATTAAAAAAAACTAGGAAAACCTATTCTATGATAATTGATTGATCTGGTTGATGAAAAAATAGTAATATATATGACACGAGCCTATGTTTTTCATGTATTAGTCGTCGACTTATACCACTGGTCATCTGTAATTGTTTTATTTGAAACGCGGAAAAGAATAGGTGAATATTTTGTTTTTCTCACATAATCACAAGTACACAGCACACCGTCAAGAAGCCGGAAGAACCTATACCTTCCAGAGAGACTGCGCTAGTAGAACACCCGCTGGAGACTGCGCCTTCAGAACAGGTAAGCTATAAAACTCTCTATAAAACGGTTTACAAACTAAATAGTCAAAGAGCATAACATTATGTAATATGTTTGAAAAATACTTAACATTATTTAAAATGGTTGAATTGCTTTTAATTAAAGTCAGTCACACATTTTTAGCAAATAAAATATTAAATTTGATCGTTAAACACGCGAATATGTATTATTGGACTATTTAAAAATATAAAATAGATAATAATACGTTTCCATAGTAATTGTTAGATAAACAGATTTGTTTTTATTAAGTAAACAAGCAAACTTATAAAATAATAATCAAACGATGGCATCTGATTTTATTTATTTTCAATTGTTTGTGTTTGATCTTTTTAAAATTATTTTCTGCATTTTTTTATAAATTATATTAAATAAACCTAAATATTAAATTAATTTAAAATAAAGCCATACAAATAATTTATAACACATGTTTATATATGTACAATGAAAATCGCCACTGCTTAGATGAATGGGCGCAAGCCAAATTTAAAACCAATCGCGTTAGTGTTAAGCTCTATTTCTGATCCATACTTTTGTGAAAGTTAACGTTTAAGGTAGCACCACATTGGGTGAATATCCGATAATTACAAAGGGCAGTACCAACAATTGTATTTCTATACGAGAGTGCATAGTATTTTTTTATTAATGTGTATCGAAGTTTATTTTTATAAGCTATGAGACACATTAATAAAAAAAATACTAATGCCCTCGCATAGAAATATAATTGTTTGTAAAAATATTTTTATGTTGTGGTCATTGTGTTACCTTTGACTTTTGAAAGTCTGTGTGGCTATTCTGCAATTCTTGGGTGCTCTAAAATATCGATTTCACTAATGCTTTGTTAAGCCAAACCTTTATTATATGCAGATTTCTGACCGTTGTTGTTGGTACACTTCCATAATCATACTGAAAAAGTAAAACTTATGTTGCAAAATTGTAGGCATATATAAATTGATAAACATAGCCAAAATATGTATTTCAATTTACTTATATTTTTTAACTAAACTAATAAACAATAATAATGATGAATAATATGTTTAATGCTTTCTGGACTGAATCTAAAATTTGATGTGAAAGCTGCTGCTATCTTTGGTATTCTAAGGGCTCTCTCGGTCAGTTCGGCGTAGCTCCGCCTAGTGCAAATTCGGCTGAAATCCTGTTTATTCCAAGTTGAAAGTTAAGTGGTAATCCTGTATGAAATGTGTGTAGTATTATGGCTTATGTAGTCCAGGGTCCTTTTGTATTTGGTTCTCTGACGATGATTCGAGGCGGAACCAGACTCTTTGTTAATAATACAAATATAATCACTCGTTGTCATGTATAATGGCGTTACGTTAGAGTCTAAATCAGTTTATTTGACTATGTTATTATCTTTTAAAATGCAAAGATTGATTTATTAAAATATGCTTCAGGATTTTGTTGCAAGTGCTTTGAAACTGTTTATAGACGTCCGCTCGGACACGCATAAAGGTTTGTTTGTTGCGCCGACGAAGTAAATTTAGTGGATATTGATACATATCTTATTATCTCTAAGTTTCTTCTAATTACACAACTTACTAGACCGCTATCTATTAACATTGCTGAGGAAAAAAAGATTGAGAATTTAGTTAGACCCTTTTAGCAAGTCTTTCGTGTCTTATTTCGTCTCTGATTATGAAAACAAATGATTACAGACGGTCCGAACACTTGATACAACAATTATTTAAATGATTAGTTAATATATATCAAAAACAGTTTACGAAATACATGAATATATTAAAATTAGTTGTTCCACTTTTTTTCAAACCATTCCCATGTCCATTAAATCAATGTTATGACTTTGTATTTTCATAAATTTAGTATTTCTAGTTTTATATATTGTTAATAGTAATTATAGATGAGCATTTAAAAATATTTCAATTTTGGACGAGAATATTAATGCTGTTTTAATCAGATTAAGTGAGCATACGGAACGCATGTAACGCACGCCCTTATCTCTCACTCACTCTCGTCACTTAACACGCGAGCGAGTGAAATGGAATGAATCTTACCATACGCGCATGGTATTAATAATTCATATATAAAATTTGCTTAGTGCTATATTCTCTATTGCCTTTAGTTTTAACCAATTTATTAAATATGTTAATTTATTTATATTTATAATCTATTTTGATTTATACAATAATATACTATAAAACATAAATTAATATATAATATAATTAACACATTTGCTTTTGATGTGTACATTATTTTCTTTTATTAGATTAGCTATGATATTTATATAATAGTTATTGTGTCTCTTGTGAATTTATCAATATTTAATTAATAATATATTATTATGTATGTTATATAACGAAAGATATAATAATAGTTTAAAATAAATATGTGGTATAAAGCTGCGTGTAAATCATTTTCGTTATTGTCCATAATTACATTCATTATGCTCCATGACCAATAACAATAGAAAAATTATAAGTTCTTCTAAAACCAGTTAAAAAATGAGGTCAAAGTCACACTATAAAATTCAACAACAATTAATATATAATTAATATAAATCTATATAAAATATATGTTTTAGTTCTCTGGATGAATTCCAAAAAAATATATTTATATATGTATATACATTTTTTCAAGGACAACATATGATATTTTAAGTAACAAACGTCTGAATACGTTTACTTTTCTCATTGAAAATGTTTATCTACAAGATATACATTGATTTTCATCTTAATATACAATAATATCTAACATGAAAAAGAATGATAGATGAAACGTGTATGTCCATACGTTACACCTTTTATCATAAACGTTCTTATTAGATTTTAAATAATATGTTTTATAAATGAAAGTGCACGTGGAATTATAAAAATAAATTGGCATAACGATCAATGATTTTCAAATAGTGCATCCAGAGATAAATCTTATTACATCATCGTGGTCCGGTTTGTTACACCACGTAGAAATGCTTTTTATGCAACACTACGGTTTGCAATCGTACATTACTTATTAATAAAATATTGAAATAATGAATTTATGTACTTGTATACAAATGTACGTGAATGTGTGAACAAATATGTACACTGTTGGTAATAAAATAATAAAGTACATACACATAATAAGTGTTTTTGATTAATCGAACTAAATATACAATATACAATATTACCTCATCGATTAGATTCGCCCCTCGTTAATTTTTATTATAATTATACTGAACCACTTTGTATATTTTCCAAGTAAATATATGTACTAGCACATATTAATCATATTACTATTTTTTAAATTAATATGAAAAATCATACATTGAATAAACATATACTATAATTTGTTCATGAGCTGCATTCTTAATTTTTTAATATTTCATTATTTTTCATATATGTCAAAAGCATACCAAATTTGTATCATTATAAAATGCAAAATAATTATTTGCATGGTTTATTTTTGTATGGATTGTAATTAGTTTTTTGTAATACTTTAATATACTACTGGTATGGTGGAGAATTTCTTAATTCAAAGCCGCATTTTCAAGTGGTCCTAATCCGCCTAAAGAGGCAATCGAAACGTGCGCTTGTATACCGCCGGGCGGCGGCGTGCCAAATAGTTGTTCTTAGCAAGTCGCAAATGACTAACAAGTAATTGCGATAAATTTAGAATAACGTTTAAGGGATGGCCCCCACAAACCGATCAATTAAATCGGTTGAAAAATAATTTGATCAAGCCAAATATTTGAAGTCCATAGTTATATCGGTAATGGTAGCTATCATATTTTTAAAACATAGTGTAATATCGAAATGTAGACAAACTGTGAATCAATATATGAGATGCGATGTCTATCCGTACTTATTCTTCCGTTTATTTTCCCTGATGAGTGGCTTAGTTTGTATTTTGGACTTTTATTAGGTTAGGTTTGGGTAAGAATATTAAATGGACGTTTCACAACTGTCAAATTGAGTTTCATGGACATTTTAGAGCAGCATATTAGTTAAATTACATTTTCGCTAAATTAATTCGTTAAATTACATATATATCCACTAGTGAAAATGTATTTGGACTTAAATATTTATTATATAACTTTACCAAAAAATACATATTCGCTGCAAAATTTATACATCAGATATAAATAAAGTATGTAAATTTATATATTACTATACATAGAAAAGTTGAGATCATATAATTTTAATTACACCTGCCAGATAATTTATATTTTCACTAGTAAATATATATATATTTACTGATGAAAATGTATTCCGATATGATTTTACTAAAATGACATATTATATCAAATATTTTTGAGATTGATTCGAGATTATATTTTCTAGATTTTGTCTTAGGAATAAGCACATAAAACTGAATGTATTATTTATTTATTTTGCTGCATTAAATCTTGTTGTCAAATTACCGATAATTAAATTTATAAAAATATTAAATATATATAATTCGGCTGTGCTGTTGTTGATTTTTCGTTATTTCTTTGCTTCTTCCTCGGGTATTTGATCTGAATATTTACATAGAATACCTGAATTTACAGCTACTAATTTACATTCGTTGAATATTTTCTCTCATGTCTAATATTTTTTAAACGTTCAAAAAGCAATAAAGTCAAATTAATGCAAACGGAGCCGTCAAAAAACTACAATCTGTCCCTTTGAATAATAATGTTTATTGTGAAAGTACTACTTAGAAAGTGGGTGCTTTTGAAGGCAATGTTCCGTTCCTTTTATTTCTCGTATAATATGTATAAAAAATCAGTATATAGGTACATCTCAAACAATTGTAGATTAATTCAGATACATTATTTAAGGTCGGTTTTTACTTTTTTTATAAATATATTCCTAATCAATACTTAATATGTACTTAATCAATTTTACAACCAGTTATTTTCCGCGAACTTAATTTTTAACTTAAACTTTTTATTCAACATGGTTTTAATATTAATTAACTTATTTATTATAAAATGTAAGCCATCAAAATATTCAACCATAATGAATACAAAATCATTGTGTGCGTGAAAAAAAATAGTACAATTTAAACTGCATGCAAGATGATATCCAAATAACATTACCCACCCTATTCCATCAAACCTTAATACGCAATGAGGCTGCATTCTCAGGGCCATCTTACATTAGACGTCTTTGCTTTTTAACGTCTAGGATACACATAAAAACAAATTGATAGGCCCAGTGGCGGATTAACTAAATTGAGGTCCCTAAACGTAATTTGATTCTGGACTTATCCTTTTGCACAAACGAAGTGCTCCACCTCTGTTCTCGACCTAAGCCGTCACGATTGCAGCCGGGTTCCCAGATTAATAATGATTAGTCTAGAAGGATGTAGCCCGCCTATTAATGTACAACTTCCTGGTATATTTTTATAAGCGAAACCATTGTGGTCGCTTCTCAATTATGACAAGAAAATACGTATAGTATTGTTTTTAGGCACGTGTCTCCAAAATCATGAATGAATAGATGTTCTTAGGGCGGCTAAGTAGGTTTTGTTACAGTAATTAACTCTAATGTTTTTTAAAAATGTATTTGTTTGGCTAAGCACCTTTGATTGATTATTGCTTTCTACTGAGAAATTCAGTATGAACCATGCGCGTACGGTGAGATACATTCCCTTTTGCTCGCTCGCGTGTTAAGTAACGAGAGTGAGTGAGAGATAGGGCGTGCATCAATGCGTTTTGCACGCCCACTTCTTCTCACTCACTCGAGGCACTTAATACGCGCCTGATATTTACATAATAATATAAAAAACTAAAAGCACGAACAATAAAAAATACATATATTTTTCAGACATTTATTACAACATTTTTGGACCTGCCAATAAATAATTGTATAATATAAATAAACAATATAAAAAATACATATAAATAAACATATACATCACAAATGTATAAATCAGTTCCACCAATTATACAGGATTGTGTTTTATACTATTATTTTAATTAGTTAATAAAAAGCTTTGGTTAACATACATAAATTACGTAAAATTTAACGATCGAAAACGATCAGCAAAAATATTAAAATTTCTTATAACAACGACATCTATATTAGTTCAAAAATTATTTTCGAGCTTTTCACACAAATACAATGTATTATTATATAATATAATATAATAGTATACAAAGTTTCTAACAATTACACGATTTCGTCAGATATTTATATCTGACTATAATACTGATGTGTATACTAATATGTGATTAAGAACACATCGTGATTTAAAATCACAAAAGCTCATATTAATATATTATATTTTTTGAGTGACTAGTTCATTCAATGAAATATATAGTGATATTTAAAATAAAACTCTACACAAATATTGTCATATTTTTATAGTCGTCGCAATTTTAGGCCTTTTGCTGCTGACTGTAGATTAATTTGTATATATTTATAATAAAATTGTATAATTTTCAGTTTTTATTTATCAAAGCAAATTGGAAACCCTACTCCAGAATTTATCACATTGAATTCTAGACGTTTCACAATTTGTGTTTAAGATTTGGTCATCTCAATTTTGGGATCTCGAATGAATTGAAAATCCTACTTCGAATTTATATTCGTCGGTTATTTAAAGATGTAAAATCATTATTTTCAAAGATTTGTGTGGTTCTTCTATGTCGAAAACAGGAAGACCAGTTTCAGAATCTAGATAATCTTTGTACAATAACTCCAGGATGGCTTTCATGCCATACTTTTCGCAAATCTTCTGCGAAAACACCCCAGTTGCATCTCCTTTCATAATCTAAAAAATATTTAAAACTACGCTGTAGATAATTGAAAATATTTAAAATTAATTTATATATTAAACTATATACTACTAAATTATAATGTATATCTACACAAATCATAATTTCATTAATACCTCGAATCCTCTGTCCTTAGCCATTTGTATGGTCCTTCTCATTAACTCGCCTGCCAAACCCTTTCCCCTAGCTTTGGGGTCGACTGAAACGATTCTACATTCGAAAATGCTATCGACCTGGTACTTGTTGAAAAGGTCAAGGTCCTCAGTGATGCTGTAGAGCAGCGAAAATATTTTCGTAAATTTGTCATCGTTGATGGTCTTCAACTTCGCAATGGATTTAATGGTGTCATTCTGCCTTAGAACTCCATTCAACACGACTCCTAGCACCTAAACAAAATTAATTTGTAATCGGACGTTCGTTTGATAAGCACGTGAGCGAAAACCGTTTATTGATTACCTCCCCATCCTCCAGTGCCAAAATTGAATAACCATCCCTCATGGTATCGCAACAATGATGCTCGAGCGTTTCGTGTCCTTCTCCATTTGGGCAAAGTTCAACGGCTTTATTAAGAGGCTCGTCTATGAAGAAAGTCCTTCGCAAATGGTCAATGACCAACTGGTGATCTTTCTCTTCAACAATTCTAAACTCCATCTTTGGTATATTTTATATCCTATAAAAAAAATATTTTAATTAAAAAATAAGTTTTGATCTTATTATACAGAAAAAGACATTCATAATAATATAATTATTAGTTAGATCGCAATGCGTCCATCAACTGTAGTCCAATTAAATTGCAAGTAGTCCAATTAAATTGCACACAAAAACAAAGATCTTCCAGAATCTCTAGATTATGTATATTCCCAAGTATACTCGTCGATGCAACTCAAGGGAATCATATACCAACATACCTTATAAAAATTTTGTGGAAAATAAAAATGGATAATATTTATATTTCACGTGCCGGTATCTAAGTTCCAGAATCACATTTTTCATTGACGATTTTTCGAGAAACTGACATACTCATTATTTTTACCTTTACCAATGGTATATATCGATGACTAATACCTGATAAACTTGGGTTTGAATTCTATATTTAGTTTAGAACATCACAGATAAGGTTTCCCTAAATTTTCTTAATCTTGCGGAGGAATATCATTAAGAATAATAAAAAAATAAAATCATTGATTAACCCTCTGAGTAATGAGTTAGTCTGTAAACATTTGTTAATTTGTTAGTATACACTATAGTTATACACCTGGAAGTGAGTTCATTTTACGTATATTTCCATAACTATTTCTGTTGTTATTTATTTATTATTATTTAATATTACATACTAATACATGGATTCTATTATTTTTATTGCTTTAATTTATTTTACTATTTTTTTGTATTAGTATGTTTTAATAATTAATTATTTTTAAATTTATTTTACATATTTATTATTTATTATTTTGCTTTAGTGGATTTTTTTATATCAATACAGGGACTACTATTTTTTATAAAATTAATATTAATTTTTTTTTATGGTAATTAAAGAAATCATTTACAAAAAAATAAATTTAAAAAAATATTATATTAATATAATATTTTTTATTTCTACAGTAATATATATAACTATCTAGGGTACCTTAAAACAGCGAAAGATCAACCGCCGTATATGTACGGCGATACTCCTCAAAGGTATATATTATTAATATTTTTAATATTTAATAATAATCTGTTATAATAGATTAAAAATAATAAAATAGGTGTCACTGATTTCAGTCTGGTGTCTCACTTCTTACTTAGTAGTAATTGATTGTGTTTACCCCGTAGTAATGAATTTGGCTAAAGCCTAATATCTGGCTAATGATTTAATTTGATAATTTCAATTTAATTTGATAATTGAATTGTGTTTGCCCCATAGTAATGAATTTGGCTAACGCTTACGTTGCAACAAAATATTTTCAATTAATAAATCAATGTGATTTCTGATAATTTTACGAGCAAAAATAACAACTATGAAACAGTGTTAGAAATAACGTATATTCACTTTGTCGTAAACATTTTTACCATAAACAAATTAAAATAAATACCCACTTAAAAATAATAATATTCATTTAAATAATCTTCACTTACTATATTAAATTACTGCTATTAATTTTCCTTATAATAATTGACACCAAAGCATTTAAACGGCCATTAACACATTACGGTCCGTCCGCGCATTTTCGCGTGATAGTTTTATGCCAATTCCTCATTCCTCATTCTAGCATATTTACATGAATAATTGTTTTTTTGATACATAAATTTGTCGTTACTATTTATTTATATAAGCCGCTTTTAAAAATATTGAAAATAATGCCTTTTTTTGTTCACTAAATTTAAATTTTAAATTTTCAACACTAATTATCTGTTTGTATTGTCATGTTTAACTATAAAATATCATTATACACAAAACATTTAAACTTTTCCTAAATACATACATTAAAAATTTAAATTTAAAAAAGGGTTTATCAGTGTAGTCTTTATATGACTGTATCATACACAATCCAAGAACGTTTTCTGATTTTATCTAGAAAAAAACGATCTGCACTAATTCAGTCTATCCGTAAGATAATGCGGCACCAAATATCTGAGCTTTGAGAGCAACAACAGTTTATGAAAACGTATTATATCGTTTAATTCATATTTATACAAGTTTGTCGAGAGTCTGCATCAACCGTGTTCTTGAGATGTTCGTCATCAAGTTTGGGCCTTATTTTCCAATAGTAAACATCCAGAAAAAAAACTTGTTGATCTAAAAACGTCATGTTTTTAGTCGCTGTAGTTGCATTACTTCCGTTTAAAATTTTCGGCCATTGATTTTTATTTTGGATTTCGTTCGTAGAAAGTGTTCTTTTTAAAATGACCGATAAAACAACACTACCTAATACAGAAAAGTGTTAAATAAAACCGATTTGAAAATTATACAATGTACGCATATAAAGAGCTTTCGGTTCCATTAAACATAAAAGCTTTTAAAATCAGAACTAGTACTTGATGAATACTTACATTGTGATAACTAACTGTAAACTTTGTATAAAATATTCTCGATTCATACTGATGATGTTATAACTAAGCCCTTATATAAATTCTTAAGATTGTATCTACTATCAAAGTGCGAGCATACGCACAGAATTAATTAAAGCTTCAATTGCGAATGCAATAACAATTAACATCATACAACAACGCAGAAGTTTAAGTATACTATTGGATAACACGCAAACAGAAATGTCGTACAAAGTAAATATACTGGTGTAAATTGCGATTAAAATGTATCATTGTTAGCAATTGTATTTATCAATCTTTATCTGACTTCTTACAATTAATGTATGCAGAAATGCGCATTCATTAAACTCTATGATTTTTTTGTGCTACCTTTAAGTGGAACATTCATTAAAAATAGCATGAAATAAATATTTTTGCATCTTAAATTAATTTACAATTAATAACATGTTGGCTTGTATTATATAAATGTATACGTAAATTATGATGATGATGACACATTATGTTTGCAAAATGTATAATAAACTTCACTTTTCAGCATATAACAGTGATTTATGTATATTAAATAATTAATCTTCCTGTTAATGCTTTCAATAAATATATCAGCGGAAAATTTGTCACAAATTTTCCGCAAAATTGCTGTTTGCAATGTTACAGATTAATTATATCTTGGGTGGCTTAAAACATATTTAAATGCTCACATATATCAGAATTTATTATTAATACATTTCCACTGCCAAAAACACCTTTTATCCATCCCAAATATAAAATTTTATGTCACGCCGGTTGATACATCAATCGAAAAAACTTGAAATGAGTTTTGATTTATTGCTTTTTATATTATCAATGATTTTCTTTTCAAATTGTCTATTAAAAACATGATTCGATTCTTTCATTTTTCAGTAAGTTTATTTTAAAACAAATGAATTAAATGATGACATATTATTAATAAAATAAAACAGATTTTTCATCATTATATTTACTTTAAGAACCTCATACTCTTTTATTGAATATCTCTTTGCTGCTATACGAACGCCGAGTAAATCCCATAAGTCCTTTAGGGATGTTCCTTTTTTATGTGATTGTTTATTTTATCTTGAGGCGATCAGCTTTCCTTAATTAAGTCGTTTCGAAAATAACACTGGGCCATTAAATTTAACAAAATTAACATTGTGAAAGGTCGAACTTTGAATCCTATAATATTTTGCAACCACATTGCTAAAAATATTTTTAAAGAATCTTGTATTTATAATAACTAGAATCGTGACGTGCGAATATATTACTTAATAGTTAAAAATTGTGAATCTTTTTAATTTATACATACTTATTATTTGCAGATTTTTCAATATATTTTTATGAATGTATATAATGAAATTTATGAATAAAATTAGCAATATGAAACATATAATGATTATCTCTATCGATTAAAATAAATATTTTATGCGAAACGTGATTTTTATATATTGTATAATAATGAATATATTGTAAAATTAATAACGTACAATAACGAATAAATATTAAAGGGAAACCTGATATATTCTTTCGCGTATTTTTTATCAAATAAAATACTGCCTATTCTATTGACGCAATCAACGCAAAATGGGTTTATTATGTAAGAAAATAAATTTGAGAATCACAACGAATACCAATGTAACATATTTTTTTTTCGTGATATAAAAAAATACAAACATATTAAGAAAATCAGAAAAAAATTGTAAGCACTCTTTATTTTTTTCAAAAAAAAGTCAGGAGCCCAAAAAATAAAATTTCATTCAAATCAGAAGAACAGCATGTTAATGCACTGTATCTAACATGATTCACAACATGTAGCGATTGAATACAATTTATAAAATTGCCTATATTGTATTATTAGATATGTTTCATAGAATTATCTATGTTGCCTAAAAACTTAATCTTACGGTCCTAAACCAAAGCCGATTATATTACTAAAAAAATAACCAATATTGCGAATAAAACAGGCAATTGTATTTACCGAACATAGAGTAGCTTTGATTTATTCTTTCCAAAGTAAATACGATAGTAGTATTGAACGTAAATCGAACGTTTCGCTTTTAAATGCTACCGGCATTGCGACCTTTAGCCCGATATTTATTTATATAAGCGCTTTGACCACTAAAAGTAAAACGATACTTAATAAACAATTAGACAGACCTATTTTAACATGTGTTTGTCCGGTGTAGAGTAACACCATTAGCACTATTTTTTCTAAGCTACAGGTCATCCAATATAAAGCCAGAAAAATAATTAATAGTGTACCATTTTATTCACAATAAGCAAATTATACACATCATAAATACTACTTACTTAAATATTTCGCGTAATTATACTTATTTAGAGACTAATATAAACACATGTTGCTTTAGAGGAAAAAACACATATTTCAATATTTCCACATATAGGTAAAAATATAGTTAGTCTTTAATCTTTAGTGGCTTATTTGTCTCAAATTTATAAAATGCTTAAAAAATAGTTTCACGTACTTTATTTAGTTTAAAATATTTAACAAAAGTAAATGAAGTTTAGAGATTTATTAAAACACTCTGTGACGAAAAAATCTATATTTTAAATCTCCAAAAAAATTAGTTAACTTGAAAATCTCATTTTTAATCTCTTCCGTTCAATGTGGATTAATAGCCTTCGCCCCTATACAACCTAATTGATTGCTATCGGAAAAATTATAATCTATTGCTCACCTTCCTCGTTTTTGAAAGTCAAACACCCAGCTTTTCGTCTGGAACCGTTCGACTGCCTGATCTCGATAAACTTTTTTCGCTAGTCCCGATCGACTGATCTGTCGCCGGGGGGTGGTGACGATCGTCGTCCTTTGTTTTCCTGCGAGTCCTTGCGGGAAAATTGGGTCGGCACGTTTTCCACCCGCCGGGCCCAGCTGGTGAGTGATTGTGCCAGAGCGGGAGGAACTGTGAAAGAGTGCCTGTTCCTCTCTCTCGCCTACAGGGGGTTCACACGCTGACCCAAATCTTTTGATTCGTTGACCCGAATTAATATTTTTATGACTTTTTAACCAGAGCGTATTCGTAATGAGGTTGAGAGGACTTTGAGCTTATGAGAGAAAGCCAGAAATTTTCCGACCTTTTATTCATTGGTCATAAAATCGGCATTTGTTAAACTGTTCACATATTCAATTTAGCTCTTAGCTATTCGTGGATATATATATATATATATTAGCGCATTAAGTTTAAATACGAACAGCCCTTCCATCGCAAAAAAGCCGCACCCAAACACGTGCCGCCCAGGGCGGTCCCCCACTCACCATGGCTACACCACTGCCATGATATAACGTGAAACCCAGTAATAACTTTTTACAGAAATCTATACAATTAGTTATTAATTTTTGAAAAAATATTCGCTATTTCGCAAATTGTACTTGCTAGAATTTTCCATATGATGTCTAGAGAAAACTTGGATTCAGCTAGAGCGCCGAGAATCGAAAAAGTTTGCAAACCATTTACACAGTTGCAATTGTATAAATCTCTGCAAGAGTATTTGTGATACATATTAAACTAAAAAGTTATTGTAATAGGAAAATTGTATCACTTGTTAATGATAAGCCAAAAAGTGTTGCAGCTGTCAATTCGTTATACTGAAAATTCGTTGTATTGAATGTAAGGAAGATGATATCTATTTTTATTTTTAATTACCATATTACTACAGCAGCAAAATAACCTCTTACAAGATTGACAGATCATTTTTTGTCCATTTTTAAGGATACTGTAATGAACACAATGAAATTTGTTAAAAAAATATTTCATAAAAAAAGTTTGAGGGTTGGCGAAACACCTTAAATGTCACTTATGAACAAAATATTTCGTTGTACTAAGTCTTCGTTACAATGAAAACATTATGTATAAAAGTTTTTCGGAAACAAATTAAAGATAATTCATACTGGGACTCTCGTTATTTCGTATATACACTTATCCCTCGTAAATCGAGGGATAAGTGTATATACTATTTACTTAAGTCTGGAATATATTGTTTTACTGGTTCATCAATGTCAAAAATGGTTCAAAAGATTTAAATCTGAATTTTTTCTTTGGAAGGCAAGCCTAGAAGTGGGACACAAAAAATCATCGATGATGACAGCATAACTGCAGAGATTTTGATTAAGAAGTTAACAGATAAGACATGATATGCATGGTATAGCATTCAAAGAAGTTTAAAAATATTGGGAAGGCGTGGAAACTAGGCGTATGTGTACTACATACACTAAGCGACGAGAACAAGGCGACGCGCCTGCCTCATACTGCGATAGAAAAAATCAATGCTATCAAATAGAAAACTGTTGCTCACCCTTTATATTCTACCGATACAGCACCATTAGATTATTATTGATTTAGGTCTCTACAACATAATTTAGATAGTAAAAAATTGAATAGTGTTAGTGAAGTTTAAACATTCCTTTCTGAATATTTTAATTAGCAGCCAGTCAGTTTTTACAAACGTGGGATTAAAAGCTTGCCTGATCGATTACATTTTAACCGAGACACAGATTAGCCGCTGTATATATGTATTGCTGGTAATGCTTACATAGTTATAGTAACGCGCCGATCGGCGAGACGTCGACCAACAGAAGACCCATTACAATTCATAAACCCTTTATTTGGACCTAGCATTTTTGCCAAAAGTTCACAATGGTTAAAGATAATTTTTCTTGTTTCGTGGGGAATTTGATATGGCGGTTCTATATTATTTTTGTCCATGAAAACCTATCGATTAAAATAGTTAATTAAAAGCATCTGATTATGTGTTTTAGTTTTTTATAAAAAATATAAGTTCAGTGTCAATTATTTTTGAGTCGCCCTGTACAGAACCGACAGCTCCCCATAAAGGTCTGGGAGCTCGGCTCGTGTCCCGTCCCCGTCACGTACTACTACTATGGTTATGCGTACATATACACGCGTGTATACAAAACCTTATAATACGTATAGTAGAATAGGGACGCCTATATACATATATTTATATCGAATATTGTAAGTTCAAAGAATGACCTGTGCTGGTATTTAGACATTTTCATGAACGTGTAAATCAGTAGGGCTACCATCGTTAATTAATATTCTAAATAATAAATGCTTTTCCGATACACTTTGATAAATGTAATGTATTAATTCATAGGCAACTCCTAAAAAAAATCGATACATAAAAATTCAATAATATAATTTCAATATATATGAGAATATTATAAATATGTCGTTTTGTATAGTACTGACACTATAGAGAAGATAAATACAAAATAGAAATATGTATATTAAAATTTGTGGCAGCCCTATGTGGTTAGGTACGCCCAGAGTCGGGAATTTTCTGAAAAGATGGCGGGTGAATATTCTCTTAGTACTTCCAGTTACTTGATAAACGCCCCAGTTTATGGCATTAAATTCCTGATCTCGAAAATTTTTCCGATAGGAATTTTATAGAGCTCGAATTATATTTCGCCGAAAATTATAGATATATTGAAGACCCAATTATATTAAAATTAAATCAAAAAATAATTTAGCAGCAAATTAAATAAAATAGTTTTTTACATGAAACGTCTGTAATATCCAATAATGTTAGATTTAATTTTCAAAGATTATTTTAACAATACATTACAACGCCATAAATATGTACCACAGGGTAAATCAATCAGATATAATGAATACTTACAAGTAAATATGTATTTAAGCCACCAGACAGAGTCTGGAAATCGGCGACTTCTATATTAAATTAATTATTATAATTTATAATCAATAACTGTTATTTTGCTGCTGGTGTCGGTTTTTTTAATATTTTTTTTAATAATATGAGTCGCTGCCGTGGCATGAATTGCCAAATAAAACCATACGGACTACGCTATTCCGACCTTTAATTGTATCTGATGTGAAGCCAATAGTATTGTTTCCAGTCTTAAGTCTCAAAACTTATAAAGATTTGGTTTTAATGAGTCGGTAATTAATGATTATTAATGGTTGAGTGGCTATTGTGCAACTCTGGGTGTTCTCATGTTTATTGTCGAACCCTAAATCAAGATCGTCATGATGTCTAAATGTCATTGTTGAAACCCCCAAATACATATTTTAAAATTGATATGTAATAATAATAAAACTATTAAAGTATCTAAACTATTTTGTCGTGCCGGGACCAATCGTAATCGTTGTGAAGAAATTAGTCTCAAATGGCCCGTATAACCAACTGATTGATTTGTATGCCTTGGATCTTCTAAGAAATGACATTTTCTCATCAGTATTATACAAACAGTATTCCGTATCTGAGCGTATATCCATTAACAGTTTCAAAGCACTTGCATAAAAATCGTGAACAAAGAATTGGCCGATACATATCTTCGCCGAACAGGTACCAAGAATCCAAAGATTCACATTCCATAGATTGATGACTTTTTCTGATTTCAAATAAACATTATACAATTGTACGGTCGAATTAAACATGTATAAAAGCACTCGATACTCTGGTTCCTCCCCGAATCATCAAGATTAGTTAAAGGACCGAAGACCAGAAAATACATTGCACTGATGGGCAGCATGCATTTTTTCGAAGAATCATAATGTTCATAATAATACTTTTTATAACTATATTACGACTTACAATAAGTGAGAATCGAATGAAGCATATCTAAACCAAATTTTGACCAATAGGAGAGCGCAAAAAGCAATTATCACTTCTCAGAAGTAAAAAATTCGCATCAAAAGCAATAAAATAGTGTTGGCGCCGTCGCAGTGGGAACGCTCGTTACCAAGCCGACACGATTTTATTGTTTTTGACCTAATGAAAGTTCTAAAACTATAACTAATTTTATAACTTTTATTCGGTCAAGTTGGTTTGGTTTATTCGTGTAGGTTAGGTTTTGGTTAGAATAGCAAATAGACGTTTTGCAACTGTCAAATTGAGTTTTATAGACATTTTAGAGCAGAAAATATAGTTCAGTTGAATTATATTTTCGCTGGTAGATACTGGTTAAAATGTATTTGAACTTCACTAGTAAAATATATAACTTTACTGAATCAGAAACATTATCCAAGCTTTTTTTTATTTCGATTTCATTACTCATAATGACCAGAATATTGATATATGTTTTTTATGGGAATAAAAGTAAAAATAAAATACCTTGAATATGTTTTAAAAGACTTTACAATTTATTGTATTTTTAAATGCGTACATTGTAATGTTACAGATTTAAAGTAAAAACTTATAAAACAATAAAAATAAGTTTTATTTATTAATTTTATTATTAAAAGAACATAGCTCTTAGAATAAAATAAAACAGTAACACCTCAATAAATTATCTGAACATATATTATTGATATAAAAATAAATTTTAAAAATACTGGTCCCAAAATGATACCATTTTTAAATATAATAATTTTACAATGTAAACGTTTTTCATATGGATGTTACTGTATAATAAAAACAGCTATAATTTAATTCATAAAGTACATTTTTCTAATATAGAATAGACTATCAATTATAAGTATAAATTTTAAAAGAACCAATAAAAATGCACCATATTTGTTAACAATAAAAAATACTAAGTTTGTTTATTAAATAATAGCAAGAAATACTTTTTTAAGACCTAAATATTTTCGGATATTTCTATACATACAATATAAATATAAAAAAAAATCTATGCCGTTTATTTACAATCCGCGATAAAACATTGCACCAAAATTTTCTAAAATAAATTTCATTACAAATTTATCAAATTATTTAATGAGAGCTCTATTATGAATCACAGAATTAGTTATTAATATTAAAAATTTGATCAATATTGTTTGTACTTGAATAGAATTTTAGATAAGAAAAATGTACATATTTATAATAATATACACAATATGCTTGAAATTTTAATCATAAAAAAATGCAAACATAATATCTTTACATTTATAAGTGTAAAGCAAAGAACATTGAATAAAACTCTTATTAAAAATCCACATCCAGCAATATTTAAAAAATATTATCAAACAATACTAAACAAAGCATAAACGATAAAATATCTAGATTTAATTACTCGTAACATTTTTAACACGCAGCATTCAAATCAAGTGTAAACTTAACTTTGTCGATAAAATAGAATAATAAATTGTAACACGTCACTATATGACATTAAAGTTTTATTTTTATCAACAGTCTTTTTTACTATGTATATAACGTTTAATTTTCATCAACAATCTCTCAATAATTTTAGATAGTTAGGTTTCATAGTCGCCTTAGTAATTTCGTCCAACTCGGACATCCTATGCTGCTTCATGTGGCTCTTCATATTTCCGCGTTGAGCATATCCTCTTTTACAAATGGGACATTTGTATGGAGTCTCACCAGTGTGGAGCCGCATATGTTCCTTTAAATAATCGTCATGGAAGAACGCTGAATTGCACACTGTGCATTTACTCGGACGTTCGCCTGTAAAAAATGAAATGTATTGTTAGAAAATCATCAATCGTTCAAATACGAGCAAATGGCACAAACCTGTATGGACAGATCTCACGTGAATATCGACTGACTTCTGCGTTCTATACTTTTGAGTGCAAAAGTTACATTGCTTCCAGACCAAATTTTCCGAGTGAGATTTCATGTGCTGCTTCAAACTGGATATAAAAGCGTATTGTTTGCCGCACTCGTTGCACACGAAATCCCTCTTTGCGCTATGGCACCGTTTCACGTGTCTGATCATGTAATTGTCCAGCTTGAACGACTTTTTGCAATCCGGGTCGAGGCATTTTATCGTTCTTCCGCCGTCCTGATGCTTCAAAACAATGTGATATTTAAGGTGATATCTTGACTTGAACGTTTGACCGCACGTGTCGCACAGATTGATAGTTTTGCTCTTTTTGTTCTTTAGCAATTTTCTTCTCGCTTTCTTTCTTTCTTTCGCTACGATCTCTTCATTCTTTTCCTTTTTCACCAGCGACACTTTAGCTATTTGTTTCAATGTATCTTCTTTCTTTGATAATTCGAATCTAAAAATATAATATAGTATTTCATAACATTGCCACTCAATGACCAAATTTTTTTGTTGATTTTACAGGGATTTTATTAAAATAAAAATAAACATATATGTAATTTATGTTTCTCGTTTGTGTTGAACAAAAATTGTAATACTTATCAACAAAAACCTTATTTAGCATATTAGAAAAATGTTTTTCGTTTATTAACCTTTTTACTTTTTACCACAATTAAAATTTTGAACTATTTTTAATGTGATTCATTTCAGAATTTAGATATATATAGATTTTTTTAAGACCTTTGATGGATAATTAAATTTAACCGCGTTAGGTTAATGTGATTATATACCTCCATTCGTCTCCGTTCCACATACACTTGCCTTCCAAGAGCGACGTAGCTATACTATTAGTGACAACTTGACTCTTGATTTTAGTGATTATTTTTTTCTTCTTTCTCGGATCTCTTTGAGGTATGGAACTATCTACGGGCGACTTCCATTTCTTTTTTATCCTCTTCTTTTGCAACGGCAGGTCTTCTTTCGATACTAACGGTTTGACGTCGATCACCATGGGAAAGGATTTAACGTCGTTCTCGACAGTTACATAGTCTTCGTCGAATATGTCGTCTTCGGGAAAATCGAAATTATAATCTTCTTCTTCGACTTTGAGCTCGTCTTTTGGTAGGCTTCTAAGTTTCACGTCGGACGTTTCGCATTTCCTTTTGAACTCGAAGGCCGTATCGAGCATTTCATAACAGGCAGAACATATACAACTAGGAAATCCGTCTTCTTCGCAAATCTAAATATAAATAAGATACGATTTGAACAAGAGCTGTCATTATACTTTTTTATATATGCGCTTTTGTGAAGAGTCACCTGAACGGAGGAGCAGGCCATGACTTTTATATAAGTCTTCGTGTCTTCCTCGCCGGAGAAGAGGGACAGCCGGGCTCCCTCGGCGAGGCAGACCCGGCAGGTGCCTCCCGCCCCCGTCATACCGATAACCTCAGACAAGAAAACAACTAGATAGGGATGTTCCGTAACTTTGACGTTTGCTTTTACTCACTCGTTACTTTGGATCTCAGCTAATTATTTAATAATATTTAATAAAAACGAATCTCTTTTTTTTAAAACAAGATTTTCCTTACGCGCACTATAATCATATTACAAATAAGTAAATAATAGTGGCACAAACGAAAAAGAGATGTTCACAATTCGAAATCAGTATTAACTGATATTAACTGATAAAAACTGAAAACCATTAACAATTTGACAAAAATAAAAAACAATGGATTTAAATGTGAACTTCTGCCTCTAAAGCAATGTATGATGTTGTAATTGTAATAATATTCAATAAAAATATTATTGCAGCGGCTCAATCTGCGTGTAATTGCCACCCGTCGCCAAAATTTGTTTATGCCACAGTGAACGTCAGATCTTCCACTTTTTATACAAAACACACGAACACAGGAGTTGACAACCAGTTACTGTGATATTACATAAATATATTTGTTTTATTTAATTATAACAACACATAATTGAATTTTCGTGCGACGTATATGACTTTCTTATTATAACTCGGCTCTAGCACGCACGAATTTATGTGTGTAAAAATTGGCTTTCACTGCCTTATAATTTAGTCCACAATATTTTGAAAAAATAAAAAATCCTGGATGTCTCTACGAGGAGTACGGGTCGTAAATTAAAATACAAATTTATATTCGTACAAATAATGTAAAATTTATTCTAATTTATCCTAGGAACGAGTCGAGGCAGAATTATTTCGCAATTTAATGCAATAGTAAGTTTTACTCTTTCAAAAATAGTGTATGAAATACTAAAACTCAAAAATATGTCTTGAAATTAAGATTATTACAAATTAATAAATTATTAAATATATAATTTTCTTTTATTATATAATATAATCTTAAGTACCTAAAACAAAGAGACCCAATAAATATAATATATTCATCGATACTCGACTTACTTCAAAATACATGAAAAATTATAAATATCTCAAAACCTAACCTAAACGAATATAATAAAGGTATAGTGGTTAATTTGTTTATGTAATATTGGGTTTGACAGCACGTAACAACTTATGGTTTTTGAGTATGGCGTTTAAGCTTCCAATTTGTTTTATTTCATTCTAAAGGTATCTAAGTCGGAATATATCTTCGCAAACTTACGTGAAATTGTTTCCTAATGTTCGTTTCACCCAGCAATAAAGGGATCAGATGACAAGATATAACAAATCTTTTAAGCCAAAGAAATTTGAAGCAACACCTTTCAAGATGTAGGTAACGATCAGAAATGTAATTTTCTTACTTGCATTTATTTATTACAATATGATATTTAATATAGGAACATTATTTTATTATGGGAAACGGGAGTCTACCAAATATTACTAAAGTTGAGCTTAACAAATTTCACTAGAAATCAATCCAGCAAGTTGAAAAATTCTAGTCGTCAATATTTTGCAAGAACTGCATTATGTATTAATAAAGGAGACTAGTAGATTTTTTTTTGTTTTAAATAATATTCGATTAAATACTTCATGGCAAATTTTTATTCAACAATTTACATTTAAAACACAACTGTATTGTTTTAATAAATTTACTAGTACATTTAATTAAACATTTAACCATGATTCAACGAATCAAAATTTAATTTTGACATACTAATTATTATCCTATAGATTTTCATCAACACAGTTTCTATTGTTAGTTATTGTTTTTAAATACATCCCGTCCACAACGTCACAAATCAAATGTTCTTAAGCTTCAAAAATACTAATATATGTGTATACATATTATTAAAGGAATGTTCAAATATAACATTAGAAATATAAATTTGTTTATATATTTGTAACGATAGCAAACTATTGATAATTTTAAATATTCAGCTTTTAGACTGAGATTACATGAACATTGTGATAATAATAAATAAGCTGAAAAGATATATACAATGTTACACAGTTATATAATAACATATATAATATAATATTTTTATTAACACATTTGTAAATAGATTTTTTTGCATCACAAAACGGTAAATATTTAGAAGAGTAAATCATCGTCGCCCTCGTCCAATAAGTTAGCAACATCGCGAACATCGTTTCCACTTGCAATCATTGCGGCTTTCAACTGGTAAAAAAAATATTTTTTTTATAATTGGATTAATACAAATAAAACATCAAAAAGTACACTTACAACTTCAGCTTTCTTTCTCGCTATACGTTTCTTATCCTGAATTTTCTTAAGACGATAAAACTCTTCACGCTCCAGTTCGTCCAATTCTGATATGATGTATGCCAGTGTACGTTCGATTCTTGGAATGATTACTAAAAACGAATAGTTGATTATAAAAAATATAATTTACTCATATTTTTACGTTGAATAAAAATTTACCATGCTCGATAGCGTTGACACGTCTGTTTGTGATTTTGATAACATCATCAAGAGTGACGAACGATGTTTGAAGGGACGCAAGTTCGACCAACAACTTGACAGCATTTTGGAAGTTCTTCTTCAATTTCGCGAGTTGCTGTCCTCCTTTTGCCAAGCAAGTGAGTTCGTATGAATCCGTTCCGTCTTGATACGATTCGAAAACAGGTAACGTAACACCTGAAATATACAAATATATCATTTGAACAATAAAATTATATTATAAAAATAATTGAACAAAACAGTTTATATTATTAAATTTGATTTGGCTGTTGTTGACATTTTCATATGCTAAAGTAAAAAACCTTCTATTTTTGTTAATTAAAATTATAAATACGAACCGGCAACATTATCCTTCTTTGTACGAATCTTAATTTGAGCCTTAGTGACGTTTTGCAGAACGATATGATTGAAGTCTCCGGATGCAAATTTAGCTTCTGCTAATGAAAACGCAGCTCCTTTCATCATCTCGCCCATGAGTGTTTTCGTCTAAAATAATCGTAACAATTTATTAATCGACAATATTGTAATTAAACATCTACATAAAAGCATTTATTTCATTATACCTCGATGATTTTGCTGAGTATCATCCGGAAACGCATCTGTAGAGCGTCCGCCTTCTTTTTGAGCAATCCATGTCCTTTTTGAGCGCCGGATAGACGACTTTTCATCAACATCTGAGCCCTACAAAAATATTAATTTGACATTTACATAACATTATCAATTAAGAAGTTTCCTGTCAAAAGAAACAACTGCGACTAAATGGGATATTTCTAGTTATTATACGATTAATTTTAGCTAGTACGATACTATAATGACATTTAGGAGGTACATATATATTGATTTTGTTAAAGTCGCAATAACAAGGGTAAATATATATATACATATGGAGATTAGATTATGACTCACCCCCTAGAGGGGAAGATCGGAAGCCTTTCCTTTCCCGACATGTCGTTTTAACGTTCTGACGGAAGCCCTGTGGATTGACGACTCCGCCTGGTCAGCTGATTGTCGTCTCGTGACGGCAGTGCTGCCAACGTAAAGCAGTTTATGTACGAGAGCCATAGACTACAGTAATAATAGACAATGTAACAATAGACAATGTTAACACATTGCTTTCGTGACAGGTAATACTACGTTTTTTTACTTTTAGTGTAATGTGGGACCCGTAAAAATACGGGGTCGGTAGATTGGCGCTCGGCGTTGGATCCCGTGGTTAAAGAGGTATTTTAAATGATATCAAACTGTAAAAAAACATAAGCACTAATTCCTCTTGTGATTAAGAGTTGTATACATCTACTATTCAATTTTGTTCGTACTAACATATATTTATTATAATAGTTAGTTTTTTTCGTAACGTGGTTTCAGTAATTATCTAATAATTATTTAGAATTTAATAGTACAGTAAATGGTTTCAAAATTTATATTTCACTCAATTATTTTAGGAGTTGTGATTTACAGTAAATTAAAAAAACTTCTATGAACTCAGGCACTGAGAAAACAAAAATGGCATTTTATATGTTTTTTAACATCGTAATATTAATTATTGAATAAATAATAATAGGTACGAATTAACCCTTTCAATGCTACAAATAAATATAAAAATTAGCCACCGTTGCAACATATTTTATAAAATTATATTTTATGCGAAATATTTTAATTAGGCATTAAAAATATGTACTTATAATATTTACCTGATAATTAGTCGTGTTTTTTTTGCTGCTCAGTGCTGCCATATAATGAACTTCCAGTCCATGTCAAAAGCAATAAAATCGTGCCATTGCGGTAAAAACGCACGATTATGAAGCCTTTATATTTAGACTTTTTATAACAATATTACAAGTGAGAATCGAATAAAGCACTTCTAAACCATCGTCGTTGTAGTGGGAACGCTCGTTACCCGACGGCGCCGACAGGATTTTATTGCTTTTGCCGTGAATTTTTGACTTCTGAAAACTGATAATTGTTTTTGCGCTCTCCTATTGACCAAAATTTGGTTTAAATATTCTTTGACACACACGTTTACAGATAAAGTCCGTAGTAATATCGGTAAAGATAGCTATCATATTTGTAAAACACAGTGTAATATCGAAATGCAGACAGACTATGGAGCAATATGTGATATTTTATGTCTGTCTGTACTTATTCTTTCGCTTCCCCGTAGACTAAAAAAAGATCATTACTGAAATTTTTGTTCAAAATTCATCTCAAAATTTTTTTTCCAAGTTCAAAAAAACGTCTTTTAGAAAATTTCAATTCAAGGAGGACAAAGAAGAATAAAATGAAAAAATGAAACCTTTCTATACCAATATCACTCTCGTACAAATCAAAAAATCCAACTAGCAGCACTCAAGCGTTTGCCTGCATTGGTGAATTAATAACCGATTTTATTAAAAGAATAATATTTTTTGCAATAATTACTAACATATTGTAATTATTTTCTTTAATATATGATTATATCGTGGAGGAACACGTAAAATATTACCATTTTATTCGTTATATTTATAGAAATATCTATACAATAATAAATATGTACCCTCGGTGTACATCACAGCAAATAAAAGGTTTAACACTGTTTCTTGCATAAATAATATAAATATTATAAAGAAAAAGTTAATGCGCGCTTACTTTATTTCTTAAACAAATATTATTGACTAATCTATGTGAGTATTTAAAAACTTTTAGCGTATTTACTTATTTTAAATAAATTATATACTCTACGCTATAATTATATTAATATTGAATAATAGCATAGAATGTAAATATAAAAGAATACAAAAGAGAATATTTATTGTTTTGAAATTGAATAAAACACAAAATATTATTAATTGTCAAATGTATTAAAAAATATATAGAAAATACAATTGATCATAATTGTTTTATTATAAATTGAAAATAACTAATACAACTAAAACATATTTAATAAAACATCAAGCATTATGTATGGATATGAATAATATTATTTTTTTTCATTCTCATAAATTTTATTCATAAGGTTATAATTATGACAATCACAATATTGCATTAAGACAATATTTAAGCGCTTAAATGATTACGATACATTGAAACTAAAATTTTCTATATTCGCGGATGTTAAACATCTTTAAATATCTTGTAATGCTGAGCAAGGGCGAGCATTGGAGCAGCTGTCGGCTCTTTAGGAGCTATGCCAGCGCTTGGGGCCATATCGATATGGGAAAACTTAATATTTTCGTTTTCCAAGCCTGATGCCATAATAATGAACGCAGCTGGACCCTAAAATACGAGCAATACAAAAACATTAAATAGTGAAAAAATAATTTATATATGTATATTACGATTCTTTAATTGCATTTAAAACGTCAACAACAGAAGTGTACATAAATAAACTATTTTTTATGTGACTCAAAAACAAGGCTTACAAGAAACCAATTAAAAGTAGTCAACTGAATATCAATATTTTAAAAAGCATTACATGTATTTATTATTGATTTTTTAATACATATTTATTAACGGATCATATATAAATATATTTACTTGATGTCCTCGATTAACAGCAGTTGAAGGTGGATTTAGAGACTGCAGAATATCGTCACCTTCAAAAATTCCCCGGTGAGTAGCAAAATCTTCTTTTCTCAACATTGAAATCTCAAATACATCTCCAACCAGATCGCCGCTCTCTTGCAATCGTTTGCTGTGGTCTTCATTCCTTAAATATTAATTTTATTGATTAACAGTATCTTATATAAAATAGTATTAGCGATATCTATAATGTTGTATGTAAATTAAAAAATCTTACTCCCATTGTCCCTATGAGTTGGGACATTTTGGAATGGTACAAAAATGAAAAAACATCCAAAGATAAAATAATGAAAATTATATGTTTTATTACTTACCAAAGTTATATATTTTTTTAATATCGAATTGAACAAAAAATTTATACCAGAATTCTATAATATTTTATTAAGTCGACGGTATGTAAATGTTTTGGATTTGTTCGAGTTTGATATCTAATAACACATAAATACCTTGCAGCAAAATTGTCGATGACAATTGAATATCCAACTCCAACAGTCCTGACCGAATGTCCAGTCAGAGTGGCTACTGTGTAGATGTGGGGGTTTATCTCCGACGGGCACTGATCTTTTAACTATAAAATGACATCATTTTAGTTTGAAATTTCCGTATAAAACAAACAACTCAAATTAAATTACCATGCAAACCACATCAGCCATGACCATCCGACCTTCAGCATCCGTATTGCCAATTCGGATCAATTTTCCGCTGCGTGAAACAATCACTTCATCGGAAACGTAACAGTTTTCACCAACAGAGTTGCGCACCATAGACAATACCCCAATCACTTTAACATGTGGTGGCTTCAACATGGCACACGTCTAAAAAAAATAATATATACATAATCATCGTTCTTAATTACTAGGAAATTATATGTAACGGTTTGCCATTGACTTCTACATTGCATTTGTTGATGTGATAATATGTTTATCAAAAGGATTACTAATACTCCCATTGTTACAAAAAGTATTTTCAGCAGTATAAACTATCCCATGTATACATGCAAAGGCGACATGATGGGTTCATATTATAAAATACTTAGTGTCTTTTAAAGGCATCTTAAAATCTGCTTTGATCTTTCTTTATAAAAAGTAAATTAAAGTGAGGGAAAGTAAGCAGTGTTGAATAGTCAAAGCAACTGTCAAACGAAGATAACAAAAATATTGATTCACCTTCTAAATATGAATTAAATTTGGAAGTAATGAAACACTACAGTATTATGTAATAAATTATACCTTTAAGAACCCAACGACGGCTCCAGCGCCGCTTTTATCACGAGACATTCCAGCCATGACTCCTCCGGCTTTGATATCGGCGCCGCCGGTATCGTAGCTGACTCCTTTTCCGACTAGCATGAGCGTATCTGTAATCTTGCTGGTATCGTTCGGAGAGTAAGTCAAAAAGATTATACGTCCCTTGTGCCTCTCGATCTCGTTTGCTGCTCTGTTTACCGCACCGAACAATGGGAACTTCTTCTCAATAGTTTCAATGTCAGATATCACTTCAATTTTAATATAGGGATAAGCTTCAAAGTGCTGTTTGACGTACGCTTCAACGTTGATTGGAGACATCCTTTCTGGATCACCTCCAGCAACGTCACGAGCAATTATACTGCAATATTAATTTGATCTTATTGATTGATGGTACTGATATACACCGTTGACAAGGATACATTTTCTGTACATACTTATGTACAGAAAACATATCAAAGAAGTCTGCGAATAATCGCCTATGACTTATTTACTTTACTTGGTCCAACGGTATGACATAAATCGATGACAAGTGTTTCTATAGTTTACGTTAAATAGCAAAAACTTCGTTCTTTGAAAGCAATTTTGTAATACTTATCGTCAAAAACCCATGAATTTTATTTAATCATATCATATCACTCACTTAGAAATATATAATTTGGTGAAAAAATATTATAAATAAAATTTGGTAATATATTTATTTATTTATTTATATTAAATTTTCCATTGTAGCCTGATAGGCGTTAGCCCAATGCGTTACAATGGGGTAAATCTGTACCAACTGTGTGAGTCAATCAGAAATAATGAATACCTACAAGTAAGTATTAACCACGAAGTCTGAGAATCAGTGAGATCTATATTAATAATTATAAATTATTGTATAATATAATTTATAACCAATAAATATCATTGCAGCTGGGGCTAGTTTTTTTTTTAAATAATAGTGCATTTCTTTATAAATAAAAGTTCGAGTACAACTGCCGGGGCTCGAACTTACAATTCCATCCTTAATAATAAGGTAATAAAAATAAAACGTAATAAAAATCTATATACAAAGAGGTACCCAAAAGTAACGAGACTCGGGCTGTAGAGGAGAGGGACGTTAGGTGAACGAGTTCTAGATGATGGGGTGTTGTAGAGGGAATCAGTATGAGTTAGTATGTGACGTTTCGTCGCTGTGAGAGTGCCTATTCGTGCGTAGCATTTTTTTACCAAAGCAATATTTTTCGCACGTAGCGAAAACGTGAAATGGCTGACGCTTGATACCAACACATGGCAGTAAAATTTGGGGGAAACGGTTGTGACAACTCTTTCCGCCCCAAATTATTGCATTGGCAAAAAGTTCTAGAGTAGGAAAGAGCCTAGTATCACCCCTATCTCAAAAAGAGTATCTAAGCGCGAACATTAGGAACATTTAAAATTGTCTACGAAAGGTTCAAATACATACCGCCCTTCTTCCAAAGCAATTGCATTCTTAATAAGATTTTCACAGTTTTCATTTGCGTCTTCTGCATAAAAACCGAGCTTCTCAAATTTGTGCTTCTTCTGCGTGTAGAATTCGCGGACGGCTATTGGCTATATAATATTTATATCGTTATTCATAATAAGCAGCAAACAAAATATTCATTAATAAAGTATTTACCACATAAAGAGCTTCTAAGGCACCGAGTATAGTTACAAGATCGTTCTGTTTAAATTCAGGCACGTTCGGAAGTATGATCAAAGGCTTTTTAATACCTGCTTTTAAGGCCCTGATCATTCCATTTTTAGCAGCTTCTTTCACAGATCTACACAAGTACAAAAAAATGAAGCATTAAATGCAATATAAAATTATACATGAAAAAAATGAACACAAGATAAAATGTTATATTTATACCTCACATCGTGATAAGGTGTGATTGGACCTGTTGGCGATAAGACCAATTTGGATCCAGACACTTCAGAGCAGTTTATAACCGCTACTTCCTAAAACCATACAGTGTGAAGTTGATAGCCACATGTAAAAAATAATTTATAAATTCTGTACCGATTCTAATCCTTTGTCCAAATTCAACGCGGACTCGACAACTGCTCGGATAGGCTTTGGTGTTTTGTTGGTTATATTTTTCGGATATGTAACCAATAAAACGCCGTCGAATTCTGAAGATTTAAGGCTCCTTTCAAACAAAACGTTGGAGCCATATTTTAAAAAGTTTGTCTCTACTGATGTCATTCTGTAACAATAGTATTTATAATTAAAAACATAACTCATATATGCAATAATATAATCTTAGTTCATTGTACAAATACGTAATATATTTATAATTGTTATTTGTTATCTTTATGTATTATTATAATCATAAATGAGTAAATTGAACTCCTCATACAATACTTATTAACGCAAAGTTCAAATTCGTACATAATGGACTTTTGTAAAATTAATCACATATTATAGAACATTTATCTTGATTTATGTATTTAAAATTAAATAGTTTATTTATATTCGCTACTTACTAACTAGAAACCAAAAATATTGCATTCAGTCATAGTTTTCTCTAAATATTTGAATGGAGAAACGGTGAATGTTTTATCATTTCTGATATTATTACTTTGTACAGTTGTTAGTAGTTAAGCAATAATAACAATTAGTGTTTATTAGTAAATACAAATCTATTGAAATGGTTTACAAACAGTAAAATTTACAACTGAGTATCTAATTATTTAGAACAATTATGCTACTTCGTAGCATGGTTATGTTTCTAGATTATGCAATGATGTAGCACTCTTAATGAATTATAATTTTTATCGCAGACAATGGTAAATGAAAATGCATTACAATAGTAATTTATGGAATGTGCGGATACACAATAAAAACAACATTTGTGTTAATTAAAATCATTATAGTATTTTTACATTTCTCTAGTTTACAAATACAAAGAGTCCAAGCAACGCCAAGTATTTCCGCCAGTTATATATGTAATATATAATAATAGAATACGACGCACTATAATAAAATGTACTGTATTATCAAATTTTAAAATTAGACATTATGTTAAATTAGGAAAATACTGTTTGATAAAGTCATGAACTCATTTTTTAGTGTTTATAGATAGTACACATTGTGGTGATAGTACACATAATCAATATCATTTTACATTAGTCATGTACACATAATTTTTAACACATTGATTACTAACCAGAGGTAACTCATGGTTGGTATTTTGCTGGTGGACGACCACCACGTTGTAAACGTATAATAATTCTGTGGAATGGGCGTCTGTTAAAGGTTCATTACTAACAAAAAGGATTTATTTATTATGTAGATTTAAAAAATAATATTAAGGTCAACAAGACAATAAGAGCAAATTTTAATTATGATATGCTTTGGAACACTGTTCTACACATAATAAAGGCTTATCTTCACATACTGAGCCAAAATATCGTGTTTCTCGACAGGCGGTGCAAATACAGCAGGTTATGTAGGTTAGGTATGCTCTCCAAGTAATGAAATTCAGTTTGTTTTGGTTCTTTATAGATGTGTGATCAATAGTTCTCTAAATTTTATATATTTAATGTTACTTTCTCTGGCTTTACGAAAAATTAAATGTGCATTGTGTATGTATATTTTAATAATGTGTAAAACTATTTTTTTCGACCACCAAATTATTTTTCTCAATGAGCTTAGCATCTGATCCGACTGGTATTGATTATATTTGGTTTTTGGGTAACTTTTCCGGTCTGTTTCTAACTTCGAGTATTTTCACCTTATGCAAATTCGATATTGTAAGGACATCGCCCTCTCTTTCCACTTACACACAACCGCCAACTTATTTCTCTGCCATATCCCTTTTTTAGTGTTTTTGCCACTATGTCTTTTAGATTTTATACGCGGTTATTGACCACAACAACGTTTATGGTGGCGCGTTATAAATTACATTCTGTTTCGGAAACGCCCGACCATGAGATAATTCGAATGCATTTTTTTGCAAAAAAACAAATAAAATTAAAGTCATAATATGAATATTAACGTGTTTGTTTAATTTTACACAATAAATTAAAGAAAAAAATGTTGACCTCTAGAACAGATTTCTTCAAAATAAGCTTGGCAGTTAAAGTGTAAAAGTATATAAAAAAAAAACATAAATGAATAAAAGTTAATTAATTAATAAATATAATTAATTAATAAACAGAAATCAATTAATGAAAATTGCATTATATTAAAAGCATTAAAAATGAGAAAACAAAACTAACCTTGAACTTTTGTACTATAGTGAAAGAAAGTTATTCTATGTTCAAATAAAATAAATTATTTTAACGGGGACGAATGATAACAATGATAATAATACCAAATCATTACTTTATCATATTGTCAGTTTGGAAAGAGAGCATCACAACTCCAAAATGGTAATTTTTTAAATTTTAATATGAAGCAACTGGACATGGTTAAAATTTTAATATTGCAGAGAGTTGTAAGTTATAAAGAATTTAATTGTCATTTATTGTAGAAGCATCGCTCCTCCTTTTATAATCACTCTGTATCCCTTTTCTAAGCTCTATATATATAGGAACATTATTCAATAGAGATAAACCGGAAAAGAATATTATTTTAAAGGTGTTGTAAGTGAAGATTAACTAGTGTAATCACGTTCTAAGTGATTATACACATTTTTTATTTTTAATGTGTACATGTGTACATATTTTCGACTATGAGCATATTTTGAATGTAAATAAACATATTTTTACTGTTATGTATACACACAGATATGTTATTCAAATAAGCTTTACTGACATTACAAAGCATATTTCCTATAATCTTGACATTTCTTAATCTCTATTAGTTTGATTTAATTGAGGTTTACTGTATATAAATTATGAAGCTAATGAGAAGGAACAATATGAGGGAATGAAATAAGTTCTTGAATGTGGAATTACTTGGTGTGGCAATGAGAAAATAATGATGGATTTTTATCTTATAGTAGAACATACAAATATCATAATTAATTATATCCATTCAGAAATTTAATTGAATGTTAGCGAAATTCAAGAAATCCTCACTTATCTACACGACTAAATAATAGTAACACTTATTTAGTAAGTAAAAAGGTGGCAAAGCACGTTATTTGGAATAAATGTGCCACGAAAATGTATGTGATAAAAACATCAGTAACATATTTAAAAAGTAAAATTACAGACATGAGAGTTTAAAATTTAGATGATGCTAAAGTACAAAGTGGAAAATATGTTATATGATAATAAGTATATAATGAAAAATGTAGATGTATAATATATACATTGTAGATTTAAAATTAAAAATAAAAATGATTAAAGGGTAGATAGAAATAAAAAAAATAGTATAGTCAAGGAATATTGTACGGAGGTGTGAATTTATATGATATAATAATATTCCTGGGACAATCCGCAGAAATAAAAATTTAGTGGGTTTTATTAATGGAATACAGAAATTAAATTAAAATATTATATATTATTTATTATAATATACAATCAGCACTTAGCTAAATAAATTAATAAAATTAGAAATAAATAAATAATAATTATATATTATAATTTTGGGGTTATCACATTATTTTAAACTCAAGTAAAAATGGCTTTTTTCTATTTTTTATCAAAAAATTATATAATAATGATCAATCAGATATTATTACTTTATAGATAAAAAAGAGTGTAAACGATATCGCTCGTAATAATTATTATTAGTATTACCTTCTGATAGCATATATTAAGATAATAATTACTGATATAGTAACGGTATATTATCATGGTACAACATATCGATTGCTTGGTAGCCACATTTGTTTTAGAAATACTTTTTTTCGTAATTATATTTTAAACCTAACCTAGTATAATATAATGTAAAGCGAAAAGAAAAACCCTATGTCAGAGTTCACGAGCTAAACCAGTATTCAACCTGAATTATAAATAACTGCACATATCCATTTATAAATGCTCGACAAACCAACAAACAGTTATCCTTCGACTTGTCAGTTAATTGGCTGCAAATTATAACCGTATGTGTGAAGTTGTTCGGTCAACCAATAAAATGATCATTAAATAATTTGTTTTATAAACGACGATAAAGATAAAATCTTCACCTTATCTAATATCTATGTATATGTATGTATACAGAGCAAAAAATACCTCTATAAAAGGAACGTTACACTGCAACCGGCGGCCGGCGACTGAATGGTGTCGATACAAGCATAAGTGGGTATATGTATGTATATAAACCAGATGGCTCTTGCTGAATAGACATTACAGTTTTATATATTTTTATATAGAATATTTTTTAATTTAAAAGTTTTATATGGAATATATTTTTTATTTTTAAAATAAATATATATCTACATAGAATAAAATATTATACAGAAGCTATAAAGATATAATCTAGTAAGTTAGCCGGAAACAATGGACTATAAAACCACATAATATGTAATAATTTGTACTCGCTAACGCCCTTTAAAATATATTGATTTTAAAATAATATATATATATATATATATTGTTTGTAAAAATATATTATTTAATAAAAAAAATATATTTCTAAGATGTCAAGTATTTCATTCTGAGCACGTCTACAGATTATTTCATTACAGTAAATTTACCATTCGCAAGTCAGTCATTCTAGTAGTTAGTGTAAAGGTACGTGCCCGGATAGTAATACATTATCAGAACAACCGGAGTTCACAATATATATTATTTATTTATAATAAATGGGTTTTTTTTTTATATATTATAATAATTAAATAGTTTAATCTAAGCCCTTTCTTTACTGCATAGTATTGTTTTAACTAAATAATATTTTATATCTTAAATTAAGATAGTAAAATATTGCCGACTTTATTATTTTTAGTTCAATTGTTTAATCAGCAGAATGATGACATTTATATCAGTGTTACACTATTTTATTATTTTGAGATATTTTGCAAGGGTTGCAATTTTAAATTTATTATTAATACTCTGCATCTTATGAAATATGTTGTTAAAATTTCATCAGATTTTCAAGTTAGTGGTAAATATAATAATAATTTATGAACGCACATAGTACGGAAATGGTTAATCATTTTCTCAGTATTTGTTGACTTGCGTTTTATAAATAAGATAATTTGGTGGACAGATGGTGATGGTGATGGTGAAAATTAGGCACATATTGGATCGCTACAGTAGTATTTATTGAGAGTATTTTTATTTAATAAAAATATATGCAAGTGAACGACGAACGAGGCAAACCCGGCCGTTATCTTCCCTTCGAAGTCACCAAAAAAAAAATGTACCGCCCTCCTTCGCCGTCATGCCAGTGCTACCAGTGTACCGGCAAGTTTTGAGCGTAATGAATGAACAAATAAATATATAAATAGGCCTCTACAATAAATTGACAATAAATGTAGTTCTTTGTAAAATACTAAAAATTTTAATTTTAGTCTATTCTTCCACCTAACATTTATTTTTTAAATTGTGAGCATTATTTTATCGTGCAGCGAAATATTTTAAAAACGGTGAATTCATCTTTAAACAAATATTATATAAAGCTATTATAATAATATCGGGACCATTAATAATAATCGCATTTTAAATAGTTTGTCAAGATCACACATTGAGCTTTGAGACTAATTTTTTGCAATTACTTGGTATCAACATTAATAACTTTTTTTCATGGTAATTTGCGAATTACCAAGGACAAGTATTTGTCATCCCGGCGTTGGGCAAGCACATATTTAAAATGTTTAAAGCTAATAATTAAAATTTATTAGATGTGGATGTTCAAAGGTGCTACGCACTAGAAAATTATACAAGGCTCCTCGATTGACGCGCGTATCATAAAACAAATCTCAACTTCTTTGAGGCTTTATTGTTTATGTTTTCTAAGCTCTGATAGGATATGTATTTCTTTTGAAATAGGACATCCATATCGGTTAAAGCCCATTATTATTCATTTTAAAATCAAATTTAAGTATTGTTTTTGCTTTAGAATAGGTCATGGAATGACATTTTTAAAACTAAATGGTAATCTTAGAATTCTCAATAAAATCTATTTGATGGAACACTTCAAGGTCTAAATATTTATTCACTTTGGCCAAAACTAGGTGGCATTCTGGTAACACTAACGTGACGGTGGTGTAGAACAACACATTTGGCGGATCTCGACGGTAAGACTACGACCGGTGTAGTCTGCCAATCATTATTTACATAATAACCATGTAAGATGTAACTATTATGATTATCCAATGATATATTACTGCAGCGGCCCAATCTGTATCTTATTGCTACCCGTCACTATACATTTGCCAAAATAGCATTAATAAACCATAAGAAACATTAAATGTATTCAGAAGACTTGTATAACCCGTATTGAACAAATTATGGGGGACCTAATTATTTATTGAATATATCCAAAACTAGGCGGTACTCTAATAGCACTGACGTGACGGCTGAGGGCAGCACATTCGTTGGAGGACTGCGATGGAAGTTTGATGGCCAGCGGCCGAATCTGTGTGTAATTGCTGCCCATCACCATCCGTCCACTAAAATATTGATGCTAATTTGAAAAGTATTATTAAAAATACTAATCATTTATTGTAAAAACCTAAACCTATTTATTGTTTTAAGAATTTATGTATGGCAACCATTATCAAAAGTCTTTTAAAAACCGGTGTCGGCCCTAGGTTATTTGGCGCCCCAGGCAAAAATTAAATTTGCTCCCCCTCCTATTAATACTTAATTAACTCATTACATGAGCTCAATAATATAATGCAAATTAAAGTAATCTAATATTATATTTGACACTATATTATTTTTTGCGTTTGTGGGTATTTAAGAATTTGTAGTTTTTTTCATCGCGATTTTTAGCACGTGAAATAATCTAAAAAGTACACAGTACATAGGGTTTACTACAAAAACTAATATCAGATTATATTTTTTAACGATATTGTTTGATAATTTTAAGTGAATATTGCGCTTTTATTTGATATCATGGCGCCCCAGGCAATCGCCTGTACTGCCAGCTTCTCGGGCCGGCCCTGCGTCTAATTGATTGTCTGTATCAAGATTTTTTATCATAAAATTGGAAGAACAGAGCAGCTTCGTTAATATTATATTTTTTTTAATTTTATTGCCTTTCGTTTTCATTTCCATATTTAAAAATAAAATTTTACTACATTTACTTTCGTTAAATTGTCAATTAAAAAATATTAGGAGCTGAAAATATGTAAAATTTTTAAATATTTTTTTAATATTAATTAATATACGAGGGTCATTTAGCAAATAAGGTTACAATATTTTATAAAATCGAAAGGTGTAGATTGTAACACATGTATATATTTATTTTTCTACATAGTCGCCGTTCAGATCGATGCCTTTTTATAGGCTTGGCACCAGCTTTTGTATACCAGTGGCAAAGAACTCACGCTACACCACATTTAGTCACTTTTAAACCGTCTCTTTTACCTCTTCATTGTCAAAAAAATATTTTCCAGCTAAAAACTTCTTAATTTTAGTGAAAAGATGATAAGCGCTGAGAACAAGATCCGGACTGTAAGAGGGGGGGGGGGGGTGAAAATATTCCATTCAAAAGATGGAGAAGGTTTCGGGTAAGGTGTGCGGCGTGAGGCTTGGCATTGTCGCGAAGGAGGCAAACACTACGGGTCAGTGTTCCTTTACGGCAATATTTTTATACTTTTCCGCAATTTTTTGGGAGTTTCACAGTACTCGGCAGAATTGATTGTGTTATTTCGAGGCATGAATTCCACTAGCAATACACTCTTCCGGTCCCAAAAGACACCTTTCAAGATCTCACCTCCTTTGGGTGGGATATCGTTACCCCTTCCCCCTTATACAGTTCAAATCTTGCCCTTAACGATTATAATTTTTTCATTAAACTCAAGAAGTTTTTAGCTGGAAAATATTTTTCTGAAGATGAAGAGGTAAAAGAGACAGTTGAAAGTGGCTAAAGAAGGCGGAGCATGTGTTCTTTGTCACTGGTATACAAAAGTGCATCCGTCTGAACGGCGACTATGTAGTAAAATAACTATATAACTCTATAAATTTTATTTAAATATGTCTAGTTTTCGATTTTTAAAAAACGTCGTAACCTTACTTGCTCGATGACCCTCGTATATTATAGTTTCTGTGCATTTGTGATGTAACTAAAAGTTTGTAATGCATTTACTAAGAATATGCAGTAATAATTATATAATAACTGACTAAATGAAATTTAAAGAAAAAAAACGAAATAAGCAATATGTAAAATAATTGTTCCATAAAACGAATTGTTTGTGCATCACTGATGGATATATTGCTCAGAACAGTGAACACCTCTTTGTTATGATTAACTCTCTGCAACAAATTCTTTATTAATTTACCTTATATTAATGGGCAAAAAGTGAATTTTATGGTACAAATTATTTATTTAAATGCACATATCTCTCATAATAATTTTAACGTAAATAGTAAATAGTAAAGTAAAAATTTTAACTAAGTTAAATTATCGATAATTAATGATAATTGCATATAAAAAGTAAGTTGTAAATTTATCTTATATATAATTGAAAAAATATTTTGTATTCGGACGCTCGTTAGCGATTCGGTCGTTATTGTAAGCGTTCATGGTCGGCGGACGTCGACTCGTTGTAACGAACAGTCGGACTTCCGGCGGTGCGGCCGCATAGCATCGGCGTCGGCGTCCATACTCGCAGTTTTTCGCAGAGCCCCAACGTGGAAGGCGGCACGATGAGTTACGGCAGGCCGCCGCCTCGGATCGAGGGCATGGTGTCGCTGAAGGTGGACAACCTGACGTACCGCACCACGCCCGAGGACTTGCGGCGCGTGTTCGAGCGGTGCGGCGAGGTGGGCGACATCTACATCCCGCGCGACCGCTTCTCGCGGGAGTCGCGCGGCTTCGCGTTCGTGCGCTTCTACGACAAGCGCGACGCCGAGGACGCGCTCGACGCCATGGACGGCAGGCTGCTAGACGGGCGCGAGCTCCGCGTGCAGATGGCGCGCTACGGCAGACCCACGTCCCCGTACCGCGGCGCTCGCTACGGACGCCCCAACAGGCGCAGGTATGATTCGTACTATTCGTACGACGATGAGTCCGCACCCTCTAATGAGAGTCACCTTTCAGGTCTAATTCCAGGTCCAGATCGAGGTCTCGCTCGCGCAGGCGCTCCAGGTCTCGCTCTCGCTCCAAGAAGCGCTCGTACTCTCGCTCGCGCTCCCGCTCCAGGTCGGACTCGAAGAGCAGCCGCGGAAGATCCCGCTCCAGATCGGCGAGTCGACGCAACTCGGGCTCGGGCTCCGGGTGTCGTTATTGAATCAGTGTAATTTTACCTTCGTTAAGGGTGAGTGTGTCGCGTTCCGGACCGTCGGTGAACCTTTTATATACACGCCGCGCCTCACTTTTATTTTTATACCTTTTTACCCGACCTTTTCGTTCCTGAACAACCATGTGTAAATAAACAACGGTACTTGCCAACAATATCAGTTATAAACATTTTGTTGGCTATTCGCTTTTCTTTCTGGATAAAATAACTTTTTCAATTTAACTAACTCCGATTAATTAATGATTCTCTTTTGTCATAATATAAGCATACTACATATAAAGGTGTAATAATTAGAACTAGAACTACGTAATGTATGATAATAATTTAATTGTAGTTACCTCTAATTATTAAAATATATTTCAATTATATCTATTCTCATAAAACAAACTTTCTTTCTGGAGTTCCTAAAACTGTGATTTTGTATAAATGAGGATATGCAGAGGCGGCCAGTGTAACATGTCTTAGTCGCACGATTGCAAAACGCCGTGCTGATGCGTGCGTGTGTGATGGGTCCAGTTTCACCAGCTGCCTTTTGATGATATGTATTTTTATTTTCCTCCCAAACTTCTAAACTTTTTGCGATGTCGAAAGTAATATTTGATAATGCAGATCCAAATAGACTGCTCCTAGTATACTATCACTTTCTAATAACGATATTTCACTATTAGATATTTAATTCAAACAATTTTTTAAACTTTGTCATTTTATTTTGTTTCAACGTTTGTTTCCGGTTTAAAATACTAGTTTTCTTTCATAAATACGTTCTAAAACTTAGTTTTTTATCATTGTGTGCATGTTTATTCCCCAAGTATGTAAAGAAAATGTTCACAACCATTAGTTTTGAGCATGGCGCCGATATTCTTAACAAGTACCAAAACAACGTGAAATATATATTTATCAATGAATTTAAAATTACAATTTAAAATAGTATTTTATTTTATCAAAAACTCCACCTCTTACAATTCTAATAACGTTTTTTTTTTCAATATAGTGGTTGATATGTTAGTCCACTCGCTCTGTAGTTGTGGCTATTGGGGTGGCCGAATCATATTCTTTATTTTATTTTTAGAAACCTGCACAATTAAGAAGTGTTTGGGATCGTTGTCCTGTTTAAAAATGTAGAAACGTAGAATAAGGAAAAAAGCATGCAATAATATAGTAGTGTAGATAATATTTTTTTAAACTTATTTCACTATTTCGAATACAAAAGAGTTACAATATAATATTTTTTTGACAATAACCTCATATTTCCATTGGATAATTATTTGCCGTTTATTAAAATAATAATCGAATAGACAGTCACGAACGAAAAGGTCAAACCACACTATCATTACTACCCACATAGTAAAATGTGCATCTTCTAACTGTTCTTTTTCATTTTCAGATACGTATGGATAGATTAATCCACTAAATTTATTGACCGAAGGGTTCGCGGCGTGCGCCTTCTGCCGCATACAGAAGGTACTTCCCTATACAACCCTTCTGCAACACAATAACGATAGCATTTTTCTTGTCTCAATTACACATACTTAACGAAAGTGGATGTAATTTACTTAAGGTCTAGATTATTACTATTTTAACATAGAGCTCTAAATTTACATTTGAAACATATTCCTATATATATGTATACTGTGAAGAAACGTCGTAGCTTCGCTTTCGAGTTTGCTGCAATCGTGCGTATAATGTCAAACGGACCGTCCCCCGACCTCGCCAATTCCGCGATCGATCGTCATGTTATCATAATACACTTACTATAAGTTTATAATCAATATTTGTACTTTTACATTGTGTGTTTTCATTTATTATATAGACATGTCTTACCTGTGTCAGGCCGCGAGCTGTGCAGGCGGTTTAGCTGTGCGAGGGGGGGAAAGTGGGAGAGTATGGCGAAGCTGATTAGCAGCAGGTGCCTATCTAAGAGCGACAGGCAGAGTCGAGGCGGTGTTTATGGGGGTGTAGAGGTCCCAGAGCGGTGAGAGTAGAATGCAGTTGACCTCTCGGCGTAGCCGTAACTTCCTGTGCCTGGCCGCTTGGTATTTGTTTAATGGTTATCTTATTCGCAAGCATTTCGGCTCGATGAACATAACGGGGTCCTTTCGTTTTTGATATTTTTGCAAAAATAAAAAAAAATAAACGTAAACTGTAAAACATTAAACATGATGTTCATTGCATTTGAGGCATGTCTCGATTAGCTTCCTTCTGTGAGTGTTTATAAAGAATTAATTTTAAAATAACTTGTTATAATATTAAAATTTGAGTCTTTGATGCGAGCACGCCTGTTACTTGACCGTCGAGGATCTGATAATCTTTTGTTAACTTGGTTGTGATGTTCTACAGGCCGGGGCAGTTGCTGGCTGGCCTGTGCTGTTGTTCGTGGCACCGCCGCTGTTTGCTGTATTATAGTCGGTGTCGATCCTGTTGCAAAACGTGTATTTGTATCGATCCATCGTGTGCCATCCACGGTTCGGTTGTTTTATTTTATTTTTTTATTATTATTTTTGGTTACGTTCACGATTGCACGCTTCCGTCGCTACGAAGCAAAACGTCAAAACTGAGCGCACGGTTTTAAAATATAGAAAATGAGTCTCGTTTTACAATTTTGTTTTTTTAAACTTGTCCGATAGCTCTTGACGATTCGACGGCCCTTTTCCGTCGGCGTCGTTAAATAATTGATTTATCTGTATAAATCGCGTGATTGATTTCTTTATTTTTGCTGAACTGAATTTTAATAATTTGATTTGTAAGACGCAACAACATTGTAATTAATTCAATAAATATGTATCAATAAATAATTTGTTTTTGATCACAGTAGAAATTGTTTCCATCCTGTCATTTCTCTCAATAACTAACACTAATATTAGCTCTAGACCCTTCCAAAACTTCCTTTCCAGCAATTGCTAAATCTCTTCCCATGCTCTTTAATTAAAACACTAATGGAACTTCAGGGATGAGACCCTAATGGCATTATTCTATGACTCAAACGTCTTTCACTACTGAGGATTGGAAAAATAGATGGTCGCTTAGTTGTCGATAGAAATAAATTGCTTTATTTTTACAGTTATCTAGAGTTCATGTTGTACTTATGTTACTGATTTCGAATTTGCATTGGAACACTGGCAACTTATTCAAATACATATATATCTAGCAATCATATAGATATGACAATATTTTCTAAAATAAGACATTGTCTTATTAATAACAACTTGCTTCCCTTCGAAAAATAAATTGAGGGTATGTATTGGTTCAATGATGTTCTGAAAATTATGTACTGATTTTTATTATACATATAAATAAACTTTTTATGTGGCAAAACTGACTATAAAAAATTGCCTACCCCTTTACTCGACCCCCAAAATTAGCAAAAGAAAAAGTAATTATGCTGTTATAGAATATACTCTGGATTTTTAAATGATCGACGAAATAAAACATTTAATAGTAGTGAAATGTTATGGGTTATATAAAAATGTAAACTAATAATTTAAAACCTAGTAACAAAAAATAAAATTCACAAGTATTTAAAATGAATTTAGCCAAGTCTAAAACCAGTTTTGAAATATTATTTCATTCGACTTGTTATACCAGGGGTTCCTAACCTTTTTGTACCCTAGAGTACCTTCTAAAATATCACCACCTATTTTTTCAAAGCAAATTTATAGTTAGTAAAAAGTAATACACAAAAAAATTAGGTGCTTGCTTAGAATGATGGCGCCACGCTCAAAAAGCAATGGTTATGTACTCTCCGCTGCGTCACATTGCTGGTTTGGTCATAATGGCTGCGAAAGCGGCCAATAATGTTTGTTACATAAATACGTTTTAAAATTTAAACAGGTTAAGTGTGAGTGAGCTGCAGAAAGCGAGCATTGGTATTGGTCAGAACAGCGAACATCCCATTAAGAACTCGAACGAATCTACTTAAAAAGAGTATTATATATATTGACAAGATTTACCATACAAATTTTAAAACGTATTGATGTTGACCGCTTTCGTAGCCGTTAGGGCCAAACTATTGTCAATCTTGGTAATAGTACTAAATACTTTTTGAGCGTGACTCCGTCATTCTAAACAAGTATTAAAAATCATTTTAAAATATAAAAATTATTGTTTATATTCAGTAAAATGTTAAACACGTAATGGTTGCCTCATACATATAAAATAAACGTTATGTACAAATTATAATATCAATCTCAATCTATTGGCCAGTGCCTTACAGTTAGGAATTTGTTAGTAAACTTCCAATTCAGAAAACCCAAATGCACTAGCCAGTACGTCAGTTAGTATATCAACATTTTCATTTTTGGCGTTAAGATAATTTTTTATTCTTTCAAATCAGAGAATTAAAGCTATTAAATCGTTATATTCTAATTACCATTAATCGACGCACTCCAATAAAGTGTCATCAGAAGTCAGTGCCATGTTGTGACTAATGTCATTAATATTATCTTCTTCACTTTCAGTCTTATTCTCTTTCATTTCTGGTTGAATGAGATTGGAAATAATATCCGCGTCACTCGTTATTTGATAACCTGGATCACATGAATCATATTCCGATCACTCTTCAATATTTTCTTTATCAACTTTAGCTCACATAGTTCAGATATTTAATTTGTTTCAGGCTCGATAGAATCCAAAAATTCGCTTTCTACATTTGGTAGAATTTTTCTCCACGATCGAAAACAATACAAAGACGCAAACGTGATAAGACAAGACAAGGATTAAAAAAGCTAAGGAGGTAACCGACAGAATAATAAACCTATCCAAACAATATTTGAAACTTAACAAATTAAATAATTATTTTTCGGGCTAATGTTGGCGGATCAAAAAATAATAGAGGAAGCGGCGCTTCCTCAGCTTGTGTATATGGATGCACCGCTTCCTTAGCATATACAAAACGGGAGTTCACTTTTAAGATGAGAATAAATTCACAAATTTTCTATGCTGTATTTTGCATCTTCTAAATTTATAAACCCGGCAGTTGAGAAAGCGAGTTTTATTATAAATATTGTTCAAATTTTGTTGCTGTCTATATAAAAAACGAGACCAATGGTAATAAGTACTAGCGGTGCACCGTATAAAAAAAAACATGGACCGCCTTTTGTAATTAATCGACGCGATTTGTCGGCAGTCAGCGGCCATGAGCTTCGCAGATAAGGTTGTGTTGATAACGGGCGCCAGCTCCGGCATTGGAGCCTCCACCGCGGTCCACTTCGCAGAGAAAGGTGCCCTTCTCTCGCTCACCGGACGAAATGAATCCAATCTGGAAAGGGTCGCCGAGGAATGTCGAATCGTGGGCAGGTCCAAGCCCTTCCTCGTGACGGGAGATATGAACGTCGAAGCCGATGTGGAGAGAGTGATTGCATTAACTATAGAACGTTTCGGTAGATTAAACGTGCTGATTAACAACGCCGGCATCTTAGAGACAGGCAGCATCGAAAACACCAGCTTGGAGCAGTACGACCGTCTCATGAACACGAATATGAGGAGCCCTTATCAATTGACGATGCTAGCGACACCGCATCTGATCAAAACTGAGGGCAACATCGTGAACGTATCGAGTGTAGCAGGTTTAAGGTTATAATAATGTATTACAGCTCTGTCCAAACTGTGATCTATTTTTATATTGTGGATCAAGAGTAGGTAGCTAACATTTTCAGCGACGTGGACTACATTCGACTTATAAAATCAATATAACATGTATATCTATGACACTTCAATTCAAGGTCAGAGTGTGTAATACGTATACACCCCAACAAATTGGAAGACTCGACCATGTTCAATTACTACAATTATATATTCTTTCTTTATAAATTAAATAGCTAAATTATTAGTATAGTTATTTTTTTAATTTTAGCATCTGATTCATGTACTTATTTTTTAATTTTAGGTCGTTCCCAAACGTCCTGGCGTATTGCATTTCTAAAGCCGCACTTGACCAGTTTACTAAATGTATCGCCTTGGAGTTAGCACCGAAGAATGTCAGGGTGAATGCTGTTAATCCAGGAGTTATTGTGACCGACATACACAAGAGAGGAGGAATGGACGAGGAGGCTTATAAAGCGTTCTTGGATAGGACCAAGGAAACGCACGCTCTGGGTAGACCTGGTCGTCCCGAGGAAGTTGCTGATGCGATTGCTTTCCTGGCCAGCGAATCAGCTACCAACATTACTGGTGTGACTTTAGCCGTCGACGGCGGTAGACACGCCATGTGTCCTCGATGAAGCAGTCCAATAAAATTGCTTCCCAACGAAGTCGTTTGTTATTTAAAACCACCAATTTTATCATTATCTCTCGTTAAGGTTCGAAGCTAGCACCTAAAATATAACAGTGTTTCAATCTGTTATGGGCCACCAAGAGTTTTTGATCAGATTGATGTAACAGGCGATTATGTCAGTCGTTCTTTATTAAATGGATTCTACATCTTTCCTTTCCTTATATTATAATATATACAAAGAATTTATTGTTAAATCATATAACGCTATTTCACAATCGCTTTAATGAAAGTAAATACCAAACTGGTGGACAAAATGTTAGTCTTATATTTAGCATTAATCATCATGACTATTGTATTAATGTTAAATTAGTACTGTATTTGCATCTACAGTCAAGTGATCGCTTGTGACACTTGTGTAAATAATTATATTATATGCAATAATAATTCTCAAAAAATATGTTGGAAAATACATCATTTTGAGAAAATAATAATAAGCATATTATTTATCTTAGATTATCTAATTTAATTTCTATATATAATATCTGAATAATTTTGCGCCACATTAATTAATATTTTTGTTGAAAATTAGTTATATTTTAACATCCACTACACATTTTTTTCTCAAGACCCAGTGCACAAAACCTACTAACAAACTTTCAATTTACCAACTTTTAGAGATACGAACGAACACAATCGTAAATAAATCTTTTATTCTGCGCGCCATTCCGCCTAGTACAGAATCTAGCCGCTACTAACGCCGCGCAGCACCGTAGCGGCAGAATCCAGTTATTTGTAACCTGTGTTGAAAAGAAAAAATTGATGACGTAAACGTTGACGACCCTCCTCTATCATCTCCATCACCTCAAGCATTTTTTTACCGGTTTCAAAGATAAGTAAATCAGCATTAAAATAGGTATTATTATTAAAAAAAATGGTTTGTGTTTAGCATAGTGATGGGCAAAATTGGGAAATTTTAACGGAACGGAAAAAACAGAAAATTTGTATTGTGGGGCCCCATTTATATATTTATATAGGTCTTATTATAGCCAAAACTTGGCGGTACTCTGGTATCACTGGCGTAACGTACATGCTTCTCTTGCAACGGCTGGTTGTGAGCCCGGCCTGGTGCCCCGTTCACTGTACAATGTGTATTTCACAATCTCAATAAAATACTACTGCAGCAGCTTAATCTGTGTCTAATTGGCATTCGTCACCTCCTATCGCCAAAGTTGGATTGCGATATCATGGGAGTTTTACAATCACCTGATTTTTATTGGACACTCAAAGATCACTGGACACTGTTATCTTTTTTCTCTTTAAATATGTAATACTGAATCATTTTTCTCCTTATTTTTAGCTATTTTAATTATAATTTTTTGACTTTATAAATTTAATACCTTAATTTTTTATGATTGCATAATTAGTATTTATTAAAATAAAACAAATCTAGTAAGTATATAAATTAAAAAAATAATAAAACATAAAAATGATATTATAGAGAAAAAAAAATAATATGTAAATATTAGCAATTTAGTGCAAAATTTGGCAGTTTGCTTGACAAACAAGGTTACCAATATTGGCCTCGATATTTTTATCCGTTATCCTTATTCGAATATTTAAATTTATTGTATTTCATCCCCGAAAAAGTATTGTCAAAAGGCCCAATCATTTTCTTGCAACGTTCCTTAAATTACTGTTTTTTTTTCTGTTAAGTGTAATTAGTAAAATTCACCATAGTTAAACCATGAATTTAGCTCCAAATCTGCCTGAAGCCCGAGTTTCATCGATATGTTGTTTGGTGTAATATTTACAGTAAGTACAGTAAGGATTCGTTCTGGGCATGATCGCGTTAAGCAAAATTTCGCGATAACTGGCAAGTAATGCATTACAGCCACGTTCAACAGCACTCACCCGCTCGTAATTTTTGTCGTTCTCTTCTAACAACTCCATGCATTGATTGTGAAGAGAAAGGGCATTTTCGATGTTTTTAACAGTTAAATTTCGCACGGGAACAGGTTCGGGGACGGCATTTTCTAGGGATGTATGCCAGTCCATTTCCTGCAGTTCTTCGATAGTCAAGTCCATAAATAAATTTTGTGTCACCAAAAAACTGGTAAATTTTTTTTAGAGTAACCTGTAATGGTACGAAGATTTTCTGATTGATAGATCAACAAAGGTTTCAATTTTAATTCTCCGGATGCATTTACACCGAGAAGAGTTCAATTTTAATTCTCCGGATGCATTTACACCAATAAAGTTTAGTCTCATACACATAAAAATTAAATTTGGTGGATAATTTCCCTTTTCTACAATTTCACGGAACTCCATTGGATACTTTTTAGCTGATTCTATTTCTGCACTAGCCAATTCACCAATCATTTTAAGGTTATGCAAGTTTGATCGTTTTCTAAGCCGATCAAACCGACCTTTGCTTGCTTTAAATACTTCTTCTCCTTCATGTTGAGATTTTAAATGATCTCAAAGACAAAGTGATTTATTCATTCATTTAAAATATTCAATATTTTTTTAAATTGTCGGTCGCGATATAACGAATCCGTACTCGCCGGGGTCACGATGAACGGGGGATACCTGTATCTATTGGACGAGCAAATAAAGTGAATGCGGGGTATTTTTTGAGAACCATTGAACCTTGTTTCAAATTGCTCTTTTAGTACCTTCAGTTCATCTTATATTCTGAATCTCCTTTTTTTGATACGGCTCTCGGTATTTTTTTCAAATTTATAAGCGATATTTCGTATTTATCACGATTATAGAACAACTTGAATACACAGTCACGTTCGATGTTTTGAAGTAACTGAACTACTTTTAGTATGATTTAAACTCCACATGTCCACGGACCGGGGGTTACACACATGTGATGTATAGATAGTTAATCATTTAGTTCAGTAAAGATTAAAAAACGTAAATTCAACGTATTTAAACATAATAAAAGCTTTTATAAAATAATTTGGCATTAAAAATGTAGCATTTCTTTGAAATCTATGTATATAATACAATAAAAAATGTTAATATAAAGGTGACCAGATTTTAAAATGATCAAAATAGGACACTAAAAATAAAAAATTATATTGAATTTTATTTTCGAGGAGGATAAACTTTCCCATCGCCATTTATTTCTACCCAAAAAACTGTTTTTTCCGTCGGCACATTCCTACATACTCTTAATTTTATTTTGGCCTGTAGCAACTTATTCCTAACCATGTCAAGTTGGTGCATGCTTTTGCTCGCTGGCAACACTGCGCGTCAACTTTTGACGCACGTGCGAACCATACACTTTTGGAGCCATGCCGTTCTTTCAAACGGCTAAACCTAGAAAAGCCGTGAAGAGGAAATTCGAGCCCAAGTCTAAGAAGAGCAAAAGACCGACTCCCGCTAGAGATCAGAACAGAGATGACGATGGAGACGAGTCTTTGGACAGCGATTTGGATCTGGACGACGTTCGGGACGTTCCGGATCGTTCCGATTCCGAAGGAGAATTGGAGACGCCGCAGGAAAAAAAGCTGAGATTGGCGCACGAGTATTTAGAAGAAGTGGAGCGGGAAGAGAAAAGCAGAGAGGAGAACGAGGAAGATGCGGTCGGATCTAGATTGAGAGACGAATATTTAGAGCAACAAGGACGCTTACGCAGACAAGTGGCCGACGCGTGCGCGAAGCCTATTCCTTCCGACATTCAAACGTTGAGATGCAAAGATTTGAGGCTGTCCGTCACCTGCATGTGTGTATCTAGTGACGGACTCTGGTTGTACACTGGCAGTAAATGTTCGTCCCTAATCAAGTGGTGCTTGAAAGACATGAAGAAAGTCAAGAGTGTAACGCATAAAAAAGGCTCCGTTAAAAACGGTAAATTTGAGCATCACTTCTCGTCCATTTCCTCTGTTGCCATTTCAACCGATAACAAATATTTAGTCAGTTGTGAGCAATCGAACGATATTCAAGTCTGGGATGCAAATTCGATGCAATACTTGCACACGTTCAAAGGACATAGAGATCATGTTACGGACGTCGTTTTTAGAAAAGATTCGCATCAATTGTTCTCGGCTAGTAAGGATCGGTCCGTTAAGGTGTGGTCTTTGGACGAGATGGCTTACGTGGAGACGGTATTCGGACATCAGAGCGCCGTTACGGCGATCGACGCTTTAACTAAAGAGAGAGCCATCACTGCCGGAGGAAGAGATACTACTATAAGAATATGGAAGATCGTCGAAGAATCACAGTTGATATTCAACGGACATTCTGGCAGCATAGATGGCGTTAAATTGATCAACGAAGATAATTTCATTTCTTGCGGAGACGACGGTTCCATTTGCGTTTGGGGCAGTATGAAGAAGAAGCCGCTGTGCAGCGTCAGCGTGGCGCACGGAAGACAAGAGAATAGTCTACCTCGTTGGATAACGTGCGTGGCCGCGTTGTTGAATTCCGACCTGGTAGCTTCCGGATCGCACGACGGTTTCATACGACTGTGGAAGCTTATGAACGGATGTAAAGGAATCAAACCGCTGATGGAAATACCGATCAAAGGGTTCGTCAATTCATTGGTTTTTTCACCGGACGGTTCTAAATTGATTGCTGGAGTAGGACAAGAGCATAAATTGGCCCGGTGGTGGAAAGAAAAGGACGCTAAGAATTTAATTTATGTTATACCAATTATAAATATTGATAGATAGTAAATATTTTTAATTATACCATTTTAATTATTTATTTTTCTTTTCTTTTATGACCTGTTTTATTATATATTATATTTTCATCTCTTAATACACAATTGATACAAGTTCATTCCTGACTAAGATACTATTTTAATATTTTTTAAACAACATATTTATCAAACAAGGAAGTACCTACATTTTATGGGTATTTCGAATCATTTAAAACAATTTGTAGAAAGTGAAACTAGAAGCATTTACTTTATTTTTTTAATATTTCCTATCTTCATTTTGTTCTAAGACTTCGACAAGTTCGTTCATCAACTCATCACTATTATTATCATCTCATTGTGTAGTTTGAGCTTTGTTCTATTAAAACGTCAAAGCTTGTTTATCTAAACATCATACTACGTTTCATTCAGCTAAAGTCAGTAATAATGAAGTCCGATTTATAAATCGGACGTCATCCAACATTTGTAATACTAAACCTTTTTACATAGTCAATAAAGCTTCAGTCAATTTGTCAAAAATACCGGTGAAAAATAATAAAAAATGAAGAGCATGTGAAAGATTGAAAAAGAAAAAAAATTCTTAAATTATTACAACCCGTCAATTTGAGGGGTGCCATAAATCTAGGGGTGAAAATGATATTATTAATATAATAATAATGTAATTGTTGGGACCAACAAGTTAACTGCATATTATTTTTATTAAAAATAAATTCGCATAGCAACAACGAATAATTTTTTAGACGTGTTACAAATTAATTGAATTGTATGTAATCAATTATTTACACGTGCTTCTAATTAATACACGTGTATGGTATTTAAATATTTAGTATAAATATAGAGCGATTTAAGTAAATAAAGGTTATTAACCAGTCGTCACAACGACACACCGTCGTATTATTGCCGGAGCACCTCCGCCTAGCATCCACAATTGTAAAAACCAGATAAATTATATTTTCACTGATAAAAATATGTATCTACTGGTGAAAATGTATTCCGATATTAATTTCACTGAAATGATATGTTTGAAAAATTATTTTCCGGATAGATTCGAGACTGTTTTTTTAGATTTTCTTTGAGAGATAACCCGAGAAGTTTAGAATCAGGGATATCATTTCAACATTTATCAGGGGGGGGGAGGGCAAAAGTAGGCCAATTAGTGGTCATATTTCAATTTCAAATTCAAGGAGAGGGGGGGGAGGGCAAATGTCCCCCACCTGCCGTTCCTGTTGTGACGTGCGACCAAATACAATATCAGGAATGTGCAAATTGATTTATCGTTAAAAGTGTATTAAATCAAAAGATTGTCATTTTTATGACTTGCCGAACAAGTGTATTTGTTACGCCATAAAAACAAAGACCAGTATTTGTAAGTTTTTACAAAGTACAGAAAAATACTATTGTAATGGCATGTGCCAACAGTGTTGCTGAATCTCAAGCTGTTTGAATTATTTATGACTTACACAAAAAAGGTAATAGACATGAACAAATCTGTTTCTATCTCCGAATCTAAAAAATGTTTCAAACGTCGAAAGAGCATAGACTGAGACTTAGTGGTTTATCTTATAATGTGAGGCTATTTCATTCGCTGCATTCAGCAATTTACCTTCATGATCAATTGACTCTGATGACACTATTTATTCGCCGTTTCGAAACCTAGTCCATTCGTACACTTGTCGAGTGACAGATATGCATCACCTTACTAAGCTGTATGCAACACTGCTGTCAATTCACAGAACAATTGCTATTTTGAACGATTATCACAATTTTAAGGTTTTCATTTGAAATTAAAAACGTATTTCATGGAAACGAAACACTTTATTTATTTATTGAATCATGTTCGATTACAGTGTTCATAATGAAACTATAAAATAATTTTAAGAGAAAAATTCTTTCAGCATGGATGGATCATCATCATATCAAAAAACTTAAAATTAATTAGAGTAATTTGCATATTTTTAGATTGAATATGCATAAAAAAATAAAAATGACGATAATTAAAAAAAATTATAGAGTAACAAATACGTTATTCTTGAAATAAATAATAAAATCAAAAGGAATACAATATAATATTGAAAATTGAAGCATTCATAATAAAGGATGTTTTAAGCCGAAATATTTTCATAGCACATCTTCAGTAAAATTAAGAGAGGGATCAATCTTCAGGCGGGGCGTCGAAGTAATCGATTTTCGGTTTGCGTGCTGGTTCCGGAAGAGCATTTGGATCGGCTCCGAGTGACGCACTCGAGGTTAAACGTGTCGAATCAGATATAGCAGCTGCATAATTATTGGACAATGTCGACCAAGCACTGCCAGAACTGAAAAATAAATCTGAACTATTAGATTCATTATGATAATATATTAATACTTTCTAAACGATAATAACCTCGTAGATGATTTAGGTTGTGATCCTGCAAAATTGTTTACAGATCCGCTAATAATGGGTCCAGGTACGCGACGTTGTCCTTTATCGCGTCTAACGACTTCTATCAAGCTCAAAGCTGGTAACCATGACTGGTGAAATTAAATTAAATTAATTAATTTAATAATACATTAATTGTTGTAGAATAAATAAAACAAACCTTTTCTCTATAAGCAGTTGCCACAATATTCCTATAAGGCTCTGTGTCGTAAGCCTTGCTCTCGCATCCAAACTGCTCGCAGTATTCATGCACAAACTGTCTCTTTAAATGGTTCATCGGTTGAAACGAGTGACTCCTAGTCTTCTGCTTAGACTGAATCGAATAAAGATGAATTAATAACATCTCCAAAAAACGATTTTAATACAACACTATATGAAAATAATACTTTTTGTGCCAACTGCACGAGCTCGGTCAATTTTTCGTGAACCTTAACGCAAAAGCTCTCGTCTCTAGTGATAAACTGCTTCATGAACTCGGAATATCTAGGCATCAGCTTAGACGATATGTCGGGATTGCGTATCTGCAGTCCGATGGCCATACGGCGATTGCGCTCTTCCACGTAACATTCATCATCACAATCCAATCTGTTTTTTATAAAGAAATCCATATTATAATTGATGATAAACTAGGTTTTAATGTACTTATATCGGCAGAGTATGACTCACACTACAGTTGTATTTCCTTTTTCAATCAACTCCTTGATATCGATCGGTTTTCCCATTGATCCTTCCAGCATGCCGGTGTTTGCTTGCAAACGTTGAAGATCGCGCATATGTTCGGCGCACGCTTTTACAGAAGTACGTCTCTTGCACATGCAGGTTACGTTTACGGGTCGTTTGCATGGAGCTAAAATAGGGCAAGGGCCTGGATGTCCACATGGAGCGTTGCAAGGATGCGAGCAATTCAATCTTTCCGTTTCACATTGTTGGGTACATCTGAAAAATGTTCAATATAAAGCATCTATAACTATCGAATCAAATATATAATGATTCTCAAAGTTTCCGTCTCACTAAGTTGCTATTTCGTAATGCCATAACGTGATAAAAAATAAGTTACAAGAACAGTCATTCAATGTGGCAGAAATTTGATTGAGATAAATGCTTCTATCATGTAGATTTTGGTTGGGTGATTTTTCCGGACAGGATTTTACACACTGATTATTTTGGACAAAATTTTTTTTTAAAGTTCAACAATCCAAATGTTTACCTTACATTTTTATACATACTATTACAAATATACAGAATAATCTTTTTCGATGACTCACCGAAAAGAGTGAAACAAAGAGGTTTTTGTCAACTTTTCCTTTAAAAATAATTAACCTAATAATCTCTAGACTAAGATAATAATTTTAAGAAACTTGATATATTAATAAATAAAAAACCTATTGAATTAAAATTTTTATTAGGTTAGGTTTGGGTTTGAACAGCAGATGGACGTTTCACAACTGTCAAATTGAGTTTCATAGAGCAGCTTATAATTTCACTTCAATGTCAGTTAAATTATATTTTATAGAAATATTTATCTACTGGTGAAAATGTATTGGGACTTCACTAGTGAAAATACATATTTACTGTAACATTTGTATGTCGCATGTAAATAAATAACGATAAATATCAACATATTACTACGTATGAAAAAGTTGAAATTATATAATTACATTAGCACCTGTCAAATAAATTAAATAATCTATGTCCAGAATAATTAGTGTCTACAAAAATCATTGTCAAGAAAGTTCCTGTCCGAAAAAATCTGAATATAATAGATTTTATGTTTTAAGCTCTATTGTTACGGCTTTATCTCTGAACATTACACTTTTGGTATTGTTCTACAGAGAAATAAATATTCGTTCTCTAAGATCGTAACTCAAAATATTTTTAAATTATGCTTACGCTGTTGGACACGGGCCTTTGTGGCATGTTTCGATACACTTATGTTTGCCGCATGGTAAATCCTTCCCGCAAGGTAGTCCACAGGAGAACTCTTCCTGATGACACGGAATAGTCTTCCTCATCTATACAAATAAAAAAATATACATTATTACAAAGCATAAGTAAAAAAAACAATACGATATAACTCACTCTGTGTCGACCGTAACAGTAGCGCTGCGTCAACACGGCGCAAGGCGGACACGTGGACGGTTCAGGATGACAGAGATGCAACGGCGGATGCCCGCATGGCCTGGTCAAAGAGCACGGCTTGGTGCAGCTCGGCGGACGAGTGCCGCACGGGATAGGCGGATATCGCACTGCTTCTCCGCACCGGCACCTCAGTTCGTCGAAGCTGGTCCTCCAGCACAAATCGCAGCGGCCGCTGTGGCAGGTGTCTTCGCAGCGATGCAGGCCACAAGTCAAAGATCGGTTGCAGGGCAAAGGACACCGATGATCTACGTCTATGCAGCATAAAGTTTTGCAGCGATGTCTGCCGCACGATTGCTTCTTGGAACACTTTCGCTTGCATCTGATATTGTGTCGTTCTTTCTCCAAGTTGACGCATGGTACTTGGACGGTGATGTTGCTGCATCGACAGGGCACTTCAGTTTTGTCAACGCACAGAGGACAATCGCCTAAATTATAAATAGCATTAGTAACATGGTAAGTGGGAAAAATACAAATACAACATACCGGCGTGACAAGAAGTAACACATTTGTGTTTGTTTTCAGAAGGGCCGCAATCGAATTGTTTCGAGCAAATTTTATCACAGACCGGAATAGGATCTTCACACGAATTCCTCACTTGTTCCAACGTCAACCTTGAATGATTTAATATTTAATATTGTCGAGGATATTAAGGGTTAATACTTTAAAAACGTATATTACAATGTTTGGCCACATGGACACTTCTTAACGTTCTTTGGCAGCAGTTGACACTCTTCGCAATCGCCTTTGTGACATATCTTTGTGCAGTTGTGCGCACCACACATTAGTTTCTTCAGACAGATTTCTCCACAGCTGTAGTTGAATATGCCGATGGTGCTTGTGTCGCAAGGTAATATACGTTTTTCGGTTCTTGAACAATAGCACTCTGTAACAAAGGTTATTAAGAGATGAATTTCACGCGTAACTAACAAAGAATCGAAATTCAAAGCAAGATTTTGATGTTGACTGTAAGCCGAAAGTACTATGTTTGGAAGTTCTTCATTGTATGGTTTAGTTTTATCAGGTTATTTTGGAATACAAAAAAACCTCATGCCCCGTTTTCACAAAAAATGTAATTAAATACCAAAATTTTTCAATATATAAATTAGAATTAGACTCTGGGATTCACCTGTTACTCTGTTAGAACAATGTGCATATTTTCAATCTTCTGTCCACTAAGGGAAAGAACTAACTCCGCACCAAATATAATAATTGGTTTTCAGTATAAACATTTAGGAGTAACTGATATATACATATTCGAGTAAAATTTTGGACATGATTATAAGTGCCATGTTTTAGTATTATGATATAAGAAAGAATTTGGCAGCCCGTCCTTGTATAACAGTTTCGTAAGACTATACTCTATTTGCGTTAACACAGTCAGTTACATAGCTATCCATTTCATCATTATTCATAATTGAGAATGAGAAGGCAAGTGTGGGTTTATACCCCTACTATTAGCTCTAAAGTACACAATATACTTATCATCACTCTTGTTTATATTTTGAACAAATTAATAAAAATTAAAATCATTACTATATTTATCAATCAATCGGTGTAATGTTAAGTATATTGAATATATATCTGTATTGTGTGCTTTGTAGCTAATACTAGAGTAAACTCAAATTTGCCATCTCTTTCTCTGTGTTAACGCAAATATAGTATAGACCTCCTACCTGGGCTGTCGTGGGCAAGTAAACCAGAGCGAAACTACCGATGGTTTCCACATAACTAATGGTAGCGGATGTAGTCGGTTATTTTTATCAGTTATTATGTTAATAAGGTGATTGGCTCTCGATTAAGCAAAAACATCATATACAAAGTAATATGACATCTTACCTTGCTCTACAGCTTCACCGCACGGCTCACATGCACCTGCATGACACTTTTCTTGACATCTATGCTCACGACAGTTGAGTTGTTTGTTGCACACTTGTCCACACAATAAAGGTTGACTGTGTGAACATCGCATCGACTGTTCAGTGGCTCCGCATTCGCATTTTCTGAAACACACAATCGGTTAGTTTCTAGTATTCTTCATCCGATTTGTGTACATATACAGGCGGCCCTCGACTTTCACACAATTCGCACATTTTTAAAAAAAAACTATAAACATGAGTGAGAAACGGAAAAACTTCAGTGTTGATACGAACAAAAAGAAACCAAGGACTCATAAACTTCACACGATTCGAGACAAAGATGGAAATTATTAGACGTTCTGATAGTAGTGAATCTTTTGCTTCAATCGGACGTTCGTATGATACAAACAGGTCTACGATATGTTCAATTTTGCAAAATAAAAATATAATTAAGGAATACGTTTAAAATTGTGGAAATTAAAGATATATTTCCACAATCTTTAAAGATGTTTCCAAAAAAAACTTGAATGAAATGGAAAAATCTTTATCATCATGGATCGATGACCAACATCAAAAAGATGTCTCTCTGAGTATTTCAATTATTCAAGCGAAAGCTCTTATTTTGCACAAAGATTGAAAGGACAGATTAAAAAAAGATTTTAATACAGTTTTTCAAACAAGTAAAAGTTGATTTTACAATTTTAAAATGAGGTATTCTTTTCATAATATTAAATTTACTGGAGAATCGGCTGATGCGAATAAAGATGCTGCAAAAGAATTTATTTCCTAATTATCCAAAATTATTGAAGATGGAGAATATTCCTCTAGCCAAATATTTAATGTAGATGAGACAGGTTTATTTTGGAAAACTCTTTAGCAATGGAAAATATGAATGAAGCCTTCACGCATCTTGACAAATTTTTAAATATTATGGAAGATTGTAATCCCAATGGAGAACACATATCTCAAGTGCGTAGGGCGATCAATAAAGACATGGCATGTTATAAAATACTATATGAGGAAAAGAAAAAGAATAGTGGAAAACAGTACTTTTGATAACTTTTCAAAGGAAACACCTGCAAACCCCACTTAAACATGTCTTAAACGCCTCTCAAACATCTTATATTTACATGATAAATAAATATTTTATAATACACACAATTTAAAATTTTTTTTACTTCCCTCTATTTTCATACATTCAACATTCGCACACATTTTCAGGAACCAATTATGTGCGAAAGTCTAGGGCCGCCTGTACATAATGTTAGTTAGTGTTAATTTCTATATAATATACAATGACTAGGGAAAGTATGCACTAATTATGAGTTTTAGTTAAAGCATAGAATGCTACATTTAGTATATACAGTAGATAATGTATGCTTTAACTAGTGAGTGTGTGAACTCTCCGAACGTGAACTAGTTACATCATCAACGAACAAGATTTGACAGACGAGCGAGTTTGACAACCAACCTAATCATAGAGCAAATAAAAGCCTCTGGAAGTTGGGTTTACTGTACACATATATATATATATATATATATATATATATATATATATATTGGGTTGATGCAAAAGTTATGACCCTTTTTTATGATCCTAGGTAAAAAAAAATTTTCTTCAGAAATGATGAATAGTATCTTATTTTAAATGACTCCATTGTATAAAGGATACTTTCCCTCTACTTTCTATTCAGTTTTGGCCTGGCCAGAGTACAGTGAAGAGCCCTTGTATTTTTTCAAAATGTCGGTCGATAAAGTGCATTTACGTCATTTTTTACTTTATGAATTCCGTAAAGACAATACCGCGAGTGTGGCAATCAAAAACATTTGCGAAGTGTTTGGAGCATATGTCATCAAAGTTCGACAGGTACGAAGATGGTTTACAAAATTCCGATCTGGGGATTTTTCACTAATTGATAAACCACGTACCGGGCGGCCATTGAAATCTTATGACGACAAGTTAAAAGTCATAATTGACACCAATTCACGTCTAACCACCAGGGAGATCGCGTCTATGACGGAAGTCAACAAAACAACCGTATTAAGACATTAGAACCGTATGGGGATGGTTTCGCGGTATGACATTTGGATACCTCATCAATTGTCGGCTGCCAATTTATTGGACCGTGTTTCAACGTGTGTTGCTTTGAGTGCGAGACAAAAACATGAACCTTTTTTGCATCGTTTGGTAACGGGAGATGAGAAATGGGTCGTGTACAACAACGTGACAAGAAAAAGACATTGGGCTATACCTGGACAAGCCCCATTAACAACTTGGAAGGCCGAAATCCATAAAAAAAAAATTATGCTTTGTTTTTGGTGGGATTGTAAGGGTATTGTGTATTTTAAACTCTTGGAACGCAATCAGACAATTACAGCAGAACGATATTGTCAGCAATTATCCAAATTGAACATCGCCCTTCAAAAGGATAGACCAGAATTGGTAAACAGAAAAGGAGTAGTATTTCACCACGACAACGTGCGACCACATGTGGCTATGATGACCCAACACAAGCTAAATGAGTTGAATTGGAATGTTATCAAGCATCCACCGTATTCTCCTGATCTTGCTCCTTCCGAATTTCATTTATTCCGATCACTGAAAAAATTTTTAAATGATAAAAAATTTGATACAATAGAGCAGGTAAAAACATCCCTTACTACATTTTTCGCATCATAATCCACGGAATTTTACACAAATGGTATTTATAAGTTCATAGAAAGATGGAAGAAGGTTATAAGAACTGATGGAAATTATATAATTAATTAAATAAATATTACAAATCTAAAAAAAAATGTTTAATTGTATATGTAAAAAACGGTCATAACTTTTGCATCAACCCAATATATATATATATATATATATATATATATATATATATATATATATATATATATATATATATATATATATATATATATATATATATATGTACAGTAAACCCCACTATAGCGTATTAGTGTATACTGTTTGTCCCTTGACTTCGCTAGACGTATTCTGTGCCGCACACTATAACATTCCAGGGATATTCATCACAATACAGTAAGAAAATATTTTTTTGTATAGCTATGGAAAAAATTATGTACAAGCAAATCAATGTACGTTTTTTTTAAATTATTTAATTACGTAATACATATCTATTACAAATCTAAAAAAGTATTAGTGAATCATAAAATATATTTAGATATATGATATGACACTACCCAGCATTCAAATATTTGAATGGTGCCTAGTCCCAATTATAACGTAGTATTCCTATAACGAAGTCTAAATCTTTACGCTATAGGGGAGGTTGACTGTATATATATTAGTACTCACTTCAAGACGACAGCATCGCATTGAGGACACGGACCCGCGTGACACAACAAGGTGCAAGGATGTCTCAAGCAACTGGCCGGCAGTTTTCCGCAAATGTTTCCACACGTGTGGGCGCTGTCACCTCCTCTCGCCCACTCAGGATTCGTGTGTTTTCCGCAGAAGCATTTATACTTGTTCGGTATGATGGTGTTGTTGTTTTGGCACGCTGGGCAACGCCATCCGCCATCTGGAAGCAATATTGAATCAAGTTTCAAGCATAAACATCAGTCCAATGAGTCAATAGTTACCGGCGATACTGCTGTTCGCCCATTTGATGATGCACGAGAGATGTAGCACGTGGAAGCAATTGCTGCAAGACCAGATACTATCCGGTTGCTTGATGCATTCGCAACAAACCAGGCATTCGAGCACTCCCTTATTCAACTGCTCCGTGAGCCTCTCTTTTTGCGATACCTCGGGCATGTCGATATCTAGACACAAATAGTAGTGTTAATCAAACGGTGCAAATAATCAAAATGCGTGGTTATTAAATGTTGCTGGATATTGCGAAATTGTGAAGCAGTGCTGGAAGATCCTAAACTAAAAATACACCTGGGGGCCGTGCATTTGGAAATTACTTTATTTAACCAAAAAGGTTAACTCTATATTAGGTTTTGTACATCCGATAATGTACAAGGCAGTGATAATATGATATAATAATAATAATACATTTATATTGAATTATAACGCGATTTTTTTTTAATTTTAGGGGCCATATGATGGCATTATAGGCAAAAATTATTTGAAATAATTTTAACGGGATACAAAAAGAAAATTATTGGTTATAAGCAAGCTGTTAATTTATAACTTTTATATTAAAAAAATTATTTTGTTGATTTTAAAGAGTGCGTGTATTGTTAAGTGTTTTAATTGCATTTTAAAATCGCTCGATTATCAGAATTGTTTTTTTTTTTAGGAAATTAGAGATTAATTTGATTATGGCGTCTACTCAGGTATTAAATATCCAATCAGTTTTATTGTACCTTTTTTCAACACAGGCGAGCCTCTTTTTTTAGTTTGACCGAACGGCTGATTTCTTGACGATTTTCTCACAGCTCCCCGACCCCCATTGCCGTAATCGTAATCATTCTCCTTACTGGCATATTCATCGTTTCTATCGGTTCTTCTATCCGAACGATTGTTTCTCTGTCTAAACGTCTCGTTCGACATGTACGATTTTTGACGGTTTCCATATTTGGCACTTTCGGGCTCCGCGCTCTGTTCGTAATCGGCGTTCTGCGATCTGTAATTATTGTAAGATCGGCCGCGATCATTGGAATTTCCATTTCCATTCCTGCCGACGGGTTTAGAGCTCTGATACGGTTCCTTTTTAGGCTTGAATGCGCCCGAGTCGCGCCAGTTTGCCGAAGAACTAGATTCGTTTCGGTTATTTTCGAAAACGACTGACGTTATTGGAGCATTGCGTGGTTCTGAATATTCTTCTTTCTGTCGCCAGTGAGCGTTCTTGTTATTACCCTTCGACGAATTGTTTTTCGGTGCCGATTTTACAGATGTAGTGCTTTCGTCTCTAGATTCAATCGGTGTTTCTTTATGTTCCTCTTTCTTAACATGTTGAGTCTGTTTAGTATGATTTGATTCTTGGGAATTATCCCATCTTGACTTTGAAGGTACAAATTCTTCGGCGGTTGCCGTCAATTTAGATTTAGAACTGATTTGCTTATCGGACGAACTACTTTCGATCGGATTTGAAGCGTTAGCCGGTTCTGCAGTGTTACGCCTTTGAGCTTCGGAAGGCACTCGTGAGTTTTGATAATGCGGTTTATTTTGAGCCGAATTTGACTCTTGAGGCTGATTGGTGTAATTCTGTTGCTGTTGATTGGCAAAATTATAAGCCATATCGTTATTCGCGGCGAAAGGAAATCGGTTATAACCGCCCTGATTCGGATATCCGTTGGCGAATCCTTGAAAGGATGTTTGTTGATACTGATTCAAAAATTCTTGGAATCCGACGTATTGCCTCGAATTATTACTGCCGTTGTTCGCGTATTGCTGATTGTTGTAATAATTCGATTCGGGCGGTTGTTGTTGTCTGTTAGAATAACTCCTATTCCCGTCGTACCCATAACCGGGGTATCTGTTGTTATAATTCCACTCTCCCATGTTTAAAAATCGAAACTTACAACGGATAATAAAATAGATAAAAAAATATAAATAATAACTAAAATTAACGGACCGATCCTTGGTGTGCTACGATATAATTCTTATCAAGTTTTACGATAAAATGTTTTCAATCACTGAATTTATATAAAAGCTATCACCCATCTAATTCAACATAACAAGCTATGTGATAATCTAATGTTTTTTTAAAAAAATATTGCAAAACTAAGATTGAACTGCTTGTCAACACGAAGCGATCCAGTGTTGGATGTCATTTCGACGCCGCATGGCATCCACCTAAAACAATAAAAATATAGATGAAACAAAGAAGTATACCGAAGATTTTATTATTATAGTGTCGGATGATCGCAATACAGGAATATCTGCTTCTAGTGGAAAGTATTGTATATCTGCTATGCCGATGACATGGCAACAACACAGAAGTTTTGATGTATTGTTTGATGAAAAAAAAATATTTTTATGCAAAGTTATAGAGGAATTATTGTTCAATAAAACTAATTTTATGCATTACAATAATAAAAAATGAGCATTAAATAAATGCATAGATTGAGCAATATTTTATTTGTAGTGTGCATTAAAATATATAAACTGCGCATTAGCGTTTCGTTAGAGCAGTGAACGAGTGAAGTTAAGCAGCATTGAGTGTGGTCAATACTTAGATGGGTTACCACTTATAAAATTCCTGGAATAGTTTTGTATGTTTTGGAATAATGTTTAATTCGAGTTTATTATAATAAAATAGAGTATAATTTAAATGAGCAATATGTATATAAAATAAAATATATGTGAATTAAAAAAATATGGTGAGTTTTCTTCCGTTATCCTATATATGCAATATTTTTTGTGCTTCGGTTGGGTTAATTGCTTAAATAATATTTACAGGAAAATTACATTACACAATAATAATTGTAAGCTATAGAAAACGCATTTTCAATAACTTACAAGCTTTTCGTGAAGAAGTAAGAGTAAGAACCCATATTCCTGAAGTACTTTCAAGAAGAACGGTACAATAAAAACAATAATTGGTATGAGGGTGCTTCTCCAGGAACTCCCAAATACTAACAATAGTATTGAATCCATAAATCGTGTAATAAAATATGAATATACATTTAGGAAAAGATTACAACTTTCCCGATTTTATGTGTTGATGGAAATGATATAATTCTTATCTAAAAAGTATTCTATTTTATTATAATAAACTCAAATTAAACATTTTAATGCACACTACAAATAAAATGTTGCTCAGTCTATGCATTTATTTAATGCTCATTTTTTATTATTGTAATACATAAACAATTAGTTTTATGGAACAAAGTTATTTATTTAAATGCTAAATTTCTTAAAATAATTCCCTTTTATATAGCACCCAAAATTATATAACTCAAATAAATTGTTTACGAGGCAGGGATGTCCTAAACTATATAATTAACATTTTCTTGCCATATATGTGGTTTTATATATCGAAAATTACTTTTAGGAGGATAATGTTGTTACACGAATCTGTGGAAGAATTAGTTATATGAGTTTATATACATTTAAAACTATGATATTATTTAAGGTTATGTCATGCATGCCTCTCGTAAAAATATCGTTAGCTATTACCAATAAAATATGGTATTTTAAATTTTATAATGGTTCATACGCCTTTACCTACTGTTTAACAATACACAATAACAAAAAGCTCCTCATAGCTGATATAGAATATAGTAACGTACAATGACAGCATATTAAGAAGTTGGATGTCTGTTGTTAATGTTGATGAAAGATATTGCAATATTGTAATTTAGATTGACGATAATTTAAAACAATTGTTCCATAAAATGAACTGTTTGTACATTACAATAATAAAAAAACAAGCATTGAATAAATATAATATTCAATAAAAATATTAGATTGAGCAACATTTTATTTGTAGTGTGCACTAAAACGAATGATTTGTGCATTTAAATAAATAAGCTGTGCATTAGCGTTCTGTTGGTGTATATAACGACCGAAGTTGAGCAGCATTGGGTATAGTCACTACTTGGATGGGTGACCGCATGGTGATATACTGGACGTCGTTGGCCATAATGCGACAAGTTATTAAAATATTTATTTAATATAAATATTGTTGCCAATTTATAAAATATTCATTTTAAATAGATTCGAGGCAGAGTTATTCATGTGGTGTTCACTGTTCTGACAAACACATCTGATTTGTTCAACAGTTAAATGAAAAACTTGTAGTTAACAAATAACTAGTCGCATTATGGTCAGTGACACCTGGTGTGTCACTAAGTAGCCACCCATCCAAGTACTGACCACACCCAATGCAGCTTAACTTTGATCGTTGGCTACATTAACGGAACGCTTACGCATAGCTTATTTCTTTTAATGCACACTACAAATAACATGTTGCTCAATCTAATATTTTTTATTGAACAAAGTATTTATTTAAATGCACATATCTCTTGAAATAATTCCCTGTTAAATCACACCCATTTAGGTAATATTAAATATTTTGTGCTTATCCATTATCGTTATAAGAGCATATACTAAACCTTAATGGTTATTAAAAGCACTTTTTACAGAAAATTGTGTAGAAGGCATAAAATGGATACAAAATAAAGTTAGGGAAATAAAAGGCTTTGATTAAAGTATGATTATTCAAATTTCAGACTCCGGTCACTTGAGACAACTCAAAAACGATTTCTTTATTTGATTCTTTAATGAAATGTAGCTATTTATTAAAGTAATATTTAAAATTTTAGTATCATGTATTACTTTTCATTTGGAGTGCTGAAGACATTAGCACAATAATGTAAAAGATAAATGAAGATAGTGATCAAAGAAAAAACAATCTCAACAATATGGTCGTATGCATTTTACGCTAAAACGTTGAGTAAAAAATTCACTTCAGTATGAAACTCAAAAGATTAAAAAGTCAGGTGATGGCTTAAGTTGATAAGAGATTTTTGTTTATATTACATATTATGATGCAATGTTTTTAATATAATGATAAAATAGCACGATGATTCTTCGAGTATGTGTTTTCACCTGTTTACATTGAATCAATATATTAAAGTAATGCATAAAATGAGGTTATGTGATAATAGAAAATGTATAATAAGTGAAATTTGACAGTCGAAATTTTGGGGTCAGCAGGTCCGTTCGTCCATCACATGCCTGTCACCTAAATAACGCTAAAACGGAACAAATACATGAAAAGAATACCAAGTGACGGGGCCGCGCCCCGGCGAGTGACGGTGCGCCAAGAGTTTTTCATGCGTGGTGTTTCGGTGCGTACTGAGCGAATTCCCAGTCGGGCATATCCTGGGCGCCCCCGTTCGTTCGAGCCCCTCGCTCGGCGCTCCGCCCCACCGCCGCTTCGCCCCCGTCGATCGCTAGCGGCCAAAAGTAGTCGCAAGTCCGGAGAAGTCGCAACTGCCAAATCAGTCGGGCCCCGGTGGCGGCCGAAAGCGACTTTTATTCGACCATGGTGAATGTGGTACGAGCGAAAAAAGAAAGTTTGATATAAAAGCATTATAATAGATCGTTAATATTTACTATTAAATATCAACAGGTTATTTATTGTGTTTTTAGTCAACTTATTTACATTAATTGTTTTATGTAAATGTAAGCATATATTATAAATATTAAGTGACATAGAAATCGGGGTAATAGCGAACACAATTCTAACATTAATATTTTACAGAATGCGATAGCATAGCGTTTTCCAACTCAAGAAATCTTGACAACAAAAAAAATATCGTTTTATTTTTTTTAAACGTCTATTTGGAGGGGCCAGAAATCACAACTAGAAAATCAATAATAGTGTGTAAAAATAATTAAAATATGAATTGAGAAATAAAAAATTCAATTCATTACGGGGATTTACTATTATTTAAAAAATAAATTTAAATTACCCAGATATTATTTTCAATTGTATTCTGAAAATAAAACGCGTTAAGCGACTTACTCGATAAAAAAAGCTCGTAACGCCCGTCTAAGAGTGCCCCGTCGGATTATATGTATTCCCAATTCATTTTTATTTCTTGGAATTTGGCAAAAGCAAGGTTGCCTTACACAAAAACACGTGCCGTTGTTTTCCAAGTAAAAATATTTATATATAGGTTGTCAACGGCACAGATACTTATACATAGCCGTCACGGTTTCACACCATCGATCCCATTTAAGCACATCGGTCCCGGTCTTATCGAAATTGTCCTGGTTATATATCATTTGGTCTTGGTTTCATAAAAATTTCGAAATTACTTTTTATCTGTCCCGGTTTAGAGTTTCATAAATATGGTAACCTTATTTATATAGTGTATAATATTTCTTAATCCAGTTCCTTGGCTTACGCTATCTACCTTTATTATTTTTCTATTTATATTTTTTGAGAAAAAAAAAACATTACATTATAATATTAGTTCAGTTTATTTAGTTTTCAAAATTTATTAATTAAGATTTTTACTTACCGGGTTAAAATGATTTTTGTTCCTTTTGCGATATTTACTTTTAATCATCGGATGATAACGGGTGGTACTTAGATTGGAGATAAAAAACATTTTCACTTCGATCGTCAGATTTGGCACTATCAAGTCGTCATCTTGAGTTGGAATTTTATCGATTTTGCAACCACAAAATGTCGAAAAATTTATTTGTGAGAAATGTGATTATAATAATTATAATATTTTTTTGTGTTTTAATGCAAATCAAGCAATGATGAATATATTATTTATATAAATATTGTATTTATTGAAATTATTATCTACTGTTTTCAAAAATTCTATTACATTATCATATTTTGTAACAATTTAATTTCTTTAGACCTGAATTTTTATTTTTTATAAAAAAATATTTTTGTTAAAATATTTTATTGAGTGCATTAAAAGGGCAACATTTTTATTTACTATTTAGTACATTTAATGGGCATAAAACTTTTTTTTTTGTAATTTGAAATAATATGTTGTACATTGTAATGTATTATATAAAAGGTCCCGGTGAAAATAAATCGAAAATGGCTTAAAAAATAAGCAATAAAGTTACTGTACATTGCAATGTGCAGTGAGTCTGAGAAGGTTAAAGACTGCCTCTTAATTATTTAAGCATATACGATTATAGTACACAATGAAATAAAAAATATTTAAAATTTTTAGTATTTTGCTTACTTTGTGTAGGCCTATTTATTTATTATGACAAAAACTAGGCTGCACTGGTAACACTGATGTGACAGCGGGGGCGTATTATAGTTATTATACAATGAATATTTTCTTTTATTTATTATAATAAAAATCACTTGAACATATTTTGGAGTTTCAGTTCTTTATTGTATATTTCATATACAGTTTTTAAATTGTAAAATTAGAGTGCATTTTATATTTTAATTAAAATAAAAAATACCACCAAAAGGTTTTGCTTTGATTCACAAATATATGTACTATTTGTAAAATAGAACAATTTTGAAGCAAAAAATTGAACAACGTTCATTAGAAAATTGGTAAAAGTGGCAGTTTGAGAAACACATGCCTAGATTTCAGCGATACGAACGGGAAATTGTTGATCACACACGACAGTACACATTTAGCTGGAAAGCGCAATAGTTCCGATATGTAAATTACACTTCGATATTATTTATTAAAATTATATTATTAAAACGTATTGTATATGTAGCAGAATATTATTATATATATGTTTAACTTTATACTTTTTCATGAGTAGCAATAATGTAATAATTTCTTCGAGGATGAATAATATGGGCTGTTTTCCCAGCAAAACTGCTACGTCTTCTCAAGCTGCGAAAGATTTTCAAAACAACATTAAAATGATGCAAAACACAGTGAGTTATGTATTTTTATTTATAGTTACGTAGTGTAATATAGTGTCAATATTATATTACTCGAAGGTTGCAATTAATCAAAGTCAACATCAATCTCGAATGTTTCGATGGTAAATAATGGTAAATAAGATAATTTGCAAATCATTGTATTGATTTTAGCACACATTTGTTGTAACATATACAGGTGTATAAATATGATATTTATGTTGCTAAAATATGCATAGAGTTGAATTGCCATTAAATAACATGTTTTTCAATGAATATTCTAAATTTAGAATGTTAATTCAATTTTAATTTAAGACATGAATGTTCTTGTTTTTCGATGAATAAAATATATGTTATATATTTTTATGCAAACATAATGATGAAAATCATTATGGCACGTAATGTTTTTCTTTGTATACATACTAAATGTACTGTATTGTAAAGGGAATACATAAATAAAACTTTTTTGAGGTCTTTAAAATGTTGTTTCTTTCGTTCATATTAGCAAAAAATATTATAAAACAAATTTATGTTTTTCAACTAAGAGATTTTTGGTTACGCTCTACAACAAGATTTTTGCTATACAAATACAATTTATAGGTTGGATCTTTTGTATCAGATGATGGGATTGAAATAGCTGGTTTTGAAAGTAGGGGGGAGTCTTGGCTGGAGTGGCAGGTTGAATTATTACCAACTGTGTTCTGTCGTGACGATACTGGACGATAAGTTGATGTGTCCTTCGAGTTTTTAGAACACCTTCCTCTGTTTTACAGTATGCCCGTCTATCTCTCTGCCCATCTCTGACCAAGTGTCATCTTTAATACTGCTGGTTCAAAGCTGCTATGTCGAATCGCATATGAGGATGATGGCAGGCCAATTGCATCGCCTCTTGGACACATCCACAAAATGTCTGTACGTCTTAAAAGTGAAATATTAAAATGGCCACTTTCGACTTACAACGATCGTTGTTACAAGGGTGTAAAGAACTATAGTCAATTTGCATTGTCTATCGTGCATCCTTTCCATTTAAAAAGGTATTTTTTTTCAGTATTTATGGGGGATAACGAGTGATTAGCGTGTTTATAGCAAGGTGACTAGATTTTAAAAATATCAAAGAAGGATACTAAAAATAAAATAGGTCATTTCAAAAAAAAGGAGGTCAAATAAGGACAAAGGAGAACGTCTGGTCATCTTAACTAATAGGCAGTCCGTGAGATATTAGCAATAAATAATGCAATTGCTTAGCCCCCAGATCTCTCTTCCATTATTAGACCTTACTTTGAGACAATATTTCCTTTTATTATTTCGAAATGGTGGTTAGAATGACTTATAAATTAACTGTGGTGCAAGTGGTTGAAATTTTCACAGATTATATGCTGATTTTGGTTACATCATAAGTTCATAGTTTTTGATTTTTCAAAATAATTTAAATTGTGTTATAAAATTTATGCTATTTATGTTATGTATAGTGATACATATATTTTTTTATTATAATTGATTACAATTAATAATAATTAACATTTTAGATTTTTATTATTGAACTATAAGGTATTAAAGAAAAACTAATGCATATGTACATATATGAATTCTGAACTTATGTAGCTATACATATAAAAAATAATATTTAATATTTTTACAAAAATGTATTACTTTTAAGTGCTATAATTACAATCTAAATAACAAAACTTTAAATGGATCGAAATGTACTACGTATCAAAGTTGATCATAATCAACCATATTAACGTTTGTCAAAGCAAAAGTGTTTTTTAAGTACAGGAAATGTGAATAAAATATTTTGTTTGGATTTTTTTTGACACAAAACGTGCGCAGTTTCTGCAAATAGTTTTTTGGTAATTATGTAAAGGTTAATACAAAAGGCGTTGAAAAATAACACAAAAAATCATAATTTCTGACTACCAATGAATTTTAAGAATCACTTTTTTGATTGATGGTATGATTTTTCAGCCAGTTAGACGCTAGAAGATTTGTTTTAAACCTAATTTATTGCGCACTAATAAATCTCTCATGTCGATATATCTATGTACAATAAAAATGCAAATTTCATTAAGTGAATCGTAGAGTTTTGCAGTGTTAAAAAAATTCTCTGGTCTCTGATTCTTCGTGTTCAGTCAGTAAGTCTTTTTTGCCGAAAGCAAGTTCATGTAGTAAGTGATGCTCATCTGTGAGTTCGTGTTGTAAATATTGCGACAAATAATCATTTGTAATATAGTTTAGTTTCGCCTTCGGCACATCCCTTAGGGAAAGCTTAATTTACAAGGTGCAATTTTTCAATAATTACGAAGGATAAGTACAGCAATAACAATGTATTACCTTAAGGCGTATGAAGAAACGGTTTAAAGCAATTTTATGTTATGGTAATTTGAAAGTCTGCGTGATTATTGTGTACAATTCTTGAGTGTTCCAAAACTCTGATTTCACTCGTTTTGTTTAGCCAAACATTATTTTTGTAGCTTTCTATAGTAACATTCATGGAACCACCAGGCACTTTGCCAGACAAAAACATTAGAATACCCAAAAAAAATAAGAACAACTAAACTTACAGTGGCCATACAGACTTTTGTAGCAAAAACTACTATACAAAAACAACACTTTGCTTTTAGCTTTAAATCTATGACATCATTTGGAACGTTTAAGAAAGTTTTCAAAAAAAAATGATGTTAATAAAGCACTAGGAATTACGCTTTGAGCTTATTTTTAACTTTAAGGTCGGATATATTTTGATCAACATATGGATGTGTAGATAAAAGTCAGCGATCAGTTGACCTGTTTTCGCGATAAGGTTATTTCACTGACTGTATACCATATAAATATATAAAATAAAAATCCATCAGCAGCATAAATTGTATATCAGCTACATATTTAACGAGTGGTTGAAATGCGCGCGATAATTACAAGTTTGCATGTGTTGGTTCGACGAACGTTGAGATTAACGGTTCTCAACATTAAAAAAAAATTTTTTTTTTAATGAATAATTCACTTATTCGTGTGCGGTAGAGAAATGAATATAGAAGCCTATCGATTTTTTCAATGCAAATATTTATAGAGCAATTTGGTCCAATTAGGGGCGGGTAGGTCAATATTTATTTTCGTTTTACTATAATCATTATTGAAATTTTAGGAAGAGACCGTGGTTCAAGCTTACGTAAGGCTCGATAATACAATAAACGAAATGGAAAAGAACTCACCGGCTCCGCGTTTGGCAGGACTAGTTCCATTATTGCAGATTTCACAAGAAGTAAGTAGGATCATATAAAATAGTTTATATTATTTGTAATTATCTCTTTTCTGCATATATATAAATATACAATTTAATTAAACTCTCCATTTTTTGTATTTCCCAATTTTATTGTTTTTAATAAAGTAGATATATACAGGTGGTCGTTGACTTTCGTATCTAATTGTTTCCTGAAATGAAAAACAAAGATTTTTGATTATTCCCAAGCTGCTAGTATTATAAATTAAATTGTTGAAGTTTATGCAAATTGGGTGAATAATTCGAATAATCGAATATTGAGAACTCTAGTTATATATCTAAATTTGAACTTGAAATAAACTCGCTTGATAAAAAGTTAGTCTTAAGAATAATTAATTATCAGCTTATATGTTTTTCTTGTTAGTCAGTCAAGCTTGTATTTGACAAGAAACTTGATATAAATTATTTTTACGCTTCAGTTTTTTGGACGAACAAATTTGTGAAATAAATACATATTTAGATACGCGATGGGTAGTTAGTGACGTGGCTCTGCATTGAAAAATTTGTAAGACGTATCGAAATTCAAGATAACCCTAGCCAACTTAAGTTAACGATATAGTTAGAACAAATCTGAAGTTTGAAGTGGGAATTTAACTTATTTAGAGCCTAAAGTTCCAGGCTCATACTAGGTCAACTATGTCGATTTGGCGTAAGATTCAGTGGTAGCGAGTTCAGGGCTGAACTTTGGTGTATTAACAAGTCTATACAATAATAATAATAATAAAAAGCGCTTTTATGTTGTCGAATAAATTAGAGAGCAATAAGTTTTCAGTCAATCATGGGTGATTTGCGCGGTGCTGAAATCTAGTTTATATATTATAATATTTTCTTGCACCTGTAGATGCATTGCGTTTTAATAATTGAAAATTTTGTTGCTTTTTTGTGTTTATGCAAAACGGTCGATTATTTTAAATGACGCATTCCTTTGTCATTTGAACTGTGCCAGGTCGCAATAAATCTAGTTTTAAAATTATTAATTGCACAGGAAAGGAAATTTTAGTGTCATACCGCCGGTACATTATCATCAACATTATTTTCTTGTCATACGTTCAAATTCTGTTGTTTTTAATACATAGTTTCATGACTTGTCGCATATTGTAATATTTTATTACATTACGTTCCTACTTTTATAATTTAATGTAGGTACGCGGAAGAAGGGATGATAATCGCACATTAAAAATACTTTTTTTTAAAACAAAATTATAATTTGTAAATTAAAAATATATATAATACCTTTATATACTACTTAAGAAGTAGGCTATATTTTTGTTTTCTTTATTGCAGGAAATTATGAAGTATGAAGAAGACTCGATACGAAACTTACAAGAAGACCAAAACGATGACCCTTTGACTCAAGTATTTTTGTAATCTCAAACCATCCTTTCTTCAATGTATAATGTTTGACTATTTTAGGTGTTGAGCGATTTAAAATTGTCACAGAGTCCGCACTTAGCCTCTGAACACGAAGAGTTCGTCGCTAATATTAACAGGCAGGTCAATAAAACACGTAATTACTTTTCTATTGCTTTTGGTGAGTCAACCACATAGCGTGTCCTATTTACAGGCTATCAACAAAATTATAAAAGCGCTAATGGAGGCAAAGTTCGAAGAGCTGAAGAAGACAAAACTAAAATTGGAAGAGGATGTTGAAAAGTTACAGCTCACGTATAAAGAACAAGACATTCTTCTAGGTACTCTCCCATCCTTCCAGATTTTTTTATACGCCTTGGCCATGATAGGAGGCACACTTTTAAATCTTTTTTCACAAGTATGACATATAATTATTCAGCTCAGATTATTTTTTGCGTTTTTATTTAATTATCAATTGCCGTGAATTTGAGATTAAAATAAAAGTCAGAGAGCAAACGTAACTTAATGAATCTAATCTAATTAATAGTTGTAAAACAAAAATATTAATCAATGCTAAAATGGGCTCGGCAGCACCGAGAGTGAACACTTGAAGATTGAGTGAAAATTATTTACTATGAAACCAACTTAAGAGATATGTCTAAACTCTCGTTTGTAAAATTTATTATTGATAGTTTAATTATTTTTGCATTAGGGTATATAGTACATGCATTAGGGTGTTCACTATTCTGGCCAAGGCTTTGTGTATAGTTGAATTAAACATTTTTTGATAGAAAAGGTTTTGGGTAATCAATACGGGAGTGTCGATGAGCGTTCTTTGGAAGCAGCTCTTTCAAGAACGCGTGCCTTGAGGGATACGTTAGCAGTTGGTGCAAGAATTTGGAAAAATGCTGGAGAAGCTGCTCTCAGAGCTCATACGCTTGCTTCTTCAGCTCTTTTATCTTGGCAGCTCACATCACAGACTAAGTAAATAATAACGATATACTCTTCAATCAATTTGAAATCCATGTTTGTTTATATTTTTGTTCAAGGGATGTTTCCGAAAGGGTCAGATTAGGGATCGAAGCCCGAAATGGAATAACAGCAGGAGCACAGGAAGTTAGGGCTGCTCAAAATGCCCTTTCAGACGCACCCTTTCCCCATTGCACGGCCAGGCAGTTACAAGCCCTATCGTTGACCCTTGACTACATGTTCACGGATATGTATTCGAATGAGAGGTAATTTATAAAATTGTTTATGTACATATCTATATTATTATAAAATTTTTTATAAATATTATATAAAAAAAACAATATTTTATTACGCTTATATTACAATGTACATACCCCCCTTTTTATCATGGTTTAATTATTTCTTAATTTTTTTTATTCAGTACTCTTAAATCAGTCTTATTTTAAGGTTTATACTAAGGGAACTATATACAATTTTGTTTCTCCTTTTCATAAACCAACACTACATTTTATAAAATATTTATAACTTTACTAATTCACCCTAATATGGAAAGGATTTTTTTTTATATTGAGTACTATCTGATAAATTATGATCAGTTAACGCTAGATATTTTTTGAAACAAAGTATATAATTGTATTACCAAAATATTTGGTGTTGCGTGTTGGTCTAAAATTTTTTGTGTTCGTAAGCGAAGGGGTAGAAAAATCAAGTTTTGACTTGTAGAAGTTCCTGATTGGAAAAGTATTAAGGTTATAAATATATTGGTTATACATATTTGCACTTATACATATAATATTTGAGTGTTAAGATAGGTGCTTCGCTCTTTCCTATTCTTGACCGTTTGATCAACGTGGTGCTTTAGAGTGGAAGCAGACTATTTTAATATATGTTACTTTTCTTATAATAATTATTTTGTAAAACGATCATAATTATTATCATTAAGCACTTATAATTCAGGTACTAGCTATGCACATTTTTTTTAAGGCTCATTTGAGTGGTCCTAATCCACTCGAATAGGCAATCGGCACATGCGTTTGTATAACGCCGGCATAAAAATACTCTTTCTTGGCTCTTTATTTGCATTATTCCTTGAACAAATAATTGTTATTAATTTATTCTCAAGGCAAAGTGCCAATGCAATCATTAAACCTGATGTTTGCTTAACAGTAAAACTTTTTTTTACGATTTTGGTTAGGTGTTCATGCAAAAAATATTCAACTGCTGGTCGTATCAAATCTTGAGTTAAGTTATTGGCTGTTCTCTGGCGATTCGTAGCTATGGTGGGGCGGAGGGGCGGGCTGCCCCGGGCGGCACTTGCTTGGGGGTGGCATATTTGCGATGAGATCGTCTAGTGTGATTCTTAACCCTGAATGCACTAAAACATATATAAATCCACGAATAACAATATCTTAATAATAACCAATTTATTATTTTAAGAAATGCTGATTTTATGACCCTGCAAAAAATGTATGTGGGGGTGGGGGCGGCGGCAATTTTAAGGATCATTCTGGGCGGCACATACCCTAGCTACGCCACTCAATCAAAATCAAAGTATACTTTTTGGCTTCTCAAGCCTGACTGAGAGTAATCCTGGACTGGCAAAGTTTGTATCTTTATATCCAATGTAAATCTTTGAAGCGAAGTACTGACTTTTATTTTGAGTATTGACTATATGAAAATATGATAGATAATATACAAAATTGGTAAATTGTGGTTTTTCCAAGTTGTATATATTGTAGATAGTGTTTCTTATCTAAAATTATTTTTCGAGAATATTTGGAGAAAAATGCCAAATTCTCGAGAATTTTCACATATTATTTTTTGTTAAAAATTAAATATGTACGAATATTTTTAAATGTTTTACAACCACTACATTTTTTATCAGCCGCATAAGAAAAGGTAGGTCCGCACCAGATGTTTGAAAATATGTATGTTTGAATAGGCAGATTGCAAAAATGTATGGAGGCTTTCCACAAGAGTTATGCTATAAAATTTGCCTGACGGTGAACTTAATTTTTGTTTTATCAATAATCCAAAGGGATTTTTTTTATCTTTATCTTGTTCGAAATTTTAAAAATATAAAGTAGCAATTGCTGTTATTGACAATTTTATGGAATTCCTTCGTAACTAGACGCTCTGTAATCAATCGAAGTGGATCGATCCGTTCTGGTCCTTATAACAAATCATCATCCCATTATTTTTTTTTGTTTTTAACGACGATCTAGTTCTCTGTTTATAAATATTAAAATTAATTTTTAAGACTAACAATTAATTTTAATCTATATTTAATAATGAAAAAAAAACACTGAATAATTTGCGATTCTTATATAAAAATGTCGAATCACCTGATTCAAAAAGTGACATGTAAAACTGATAAATATATGTTGACATAAATGAGGTAATTGTGGACGAGTTTTTTTTGTTCATAAATGTAAATAGTATTAAGATTATCTTGTAATTATAATATTTTCGAAAGCTTCTCGATTATTAAAAATAAAATTAATTTAATACAAATATAACGACAGGTTCTAGTGATAATCGTAGAAAAACATCATTTTTATCTCATGTTATGTTAGGTATCAACACACCACGAGGGTATTTTCTGGATTTTCCGAGCGCACTTTGTCACTGGTCTCTTGGATAACCAACGTAAGTTATCAATATCACGATCCGTAACTTTAAATTGTTAAACTTTGAATCGCTTTATCTTGCGCAGATACTGAACACAAGTTTGGAAAAGGACCTCTCGGAAGTGGAAAAGGACCTCAACGGGATATCGGACCAACTTCGCTCGGTCAGGGTGAACTTGATAGTTGAAAAGGGATACGGAGATGTCAGATATAAACCACCTCAAGAAATAAACTTTTAAAAGGTAGATTAAATAAAAAAGTTTTTTATAAGAAAGGTAACATTTATTTGTTGTTTTTTTTTGTTAAGAAAAGCACAAGTATTTCAATATAATCCACATAACATAGACATGTCGATAATGTTTCTTTATATATGTATGTATATTTTTATATAATATAACTCTAGCTACAAATATGAAATGTGCTCCTTTTTTATTAATAATTTTATTCGTCATACGTAAAAAACATTCAGTATACAACGGAGAAAATATCTTCAATAGCTATACAGACCCTACTGTTTTTTCGCTTATACTTATAGCATTATATATGGGACGCATCGTGATTATGTAATATATTCAGTACATTGTATTGATTTTATGTCATCATCATCTTCATCGATTTAATCTATACAAGTATTCTAATAGTAAATTCGCTTCAAGTGAATGTACATATATAAAATATATATATGTAGAGACACACAAGAATATATGTATATAATATTCCGAATAGGGACGTTCTGTTTCCTTATGTAGTTACTATGTAATGATGGGGGAAAATACAATAGAACACGGTTATAGCAAAATATAAATGCATCATTGTTTGTGGTTAACTTAGAATGATACGCGAAGATACGATAGATATGTAAGAATAATTGTAGCGTCGTTTGTGTTGGTCGTGGTGTATTATTTAAAATAAATTGTGATAACTTAATATATAAAATAATAAGTTAAGTAATGATTATAACCAGCGGTCCAAAAAATTGTTTAAGAATATAGAAAATCATCTAGTTTTAAATTTTATTAAAAAAATTGAGCAACCATTAAATTTCTCTATGTCTAAATGCTTGAATGGTAGTTCTTGAAGAAATTATCACGAAATTTCTCGCTGCGCGTTCAAATATTAAGGCATTTTCTTCATAGAAATAATCAGTCCTCGTAAAAATAACAATAACTAAATCACGTGAATCGTTCTACAAATTTTAGAAACCACTGGATCAAATCATTACTGTGAATTTTGCTTTATCTGTTAAGGTACATGAATATTAGATAGGGACAGTGTATTTTTAGTAGCGGCTCTTTACAGGGATATTAAAACAGTCCATGTACCTCTTAGATAAATATAGTGTTAGTTAAGCCATGCCGTATATTTTATTATTACGATTTATTTGGCAATACATATAATACCTTAAATAAACACACAATAAACTTAATATTTTTCAACTAGAGTACAACAACGAACGTTTGATAGAGATACAACAATGTTTTTTTTTTATAAAAAGAAAAACGCTATGTACATAAATATAATTATTGTTTAGTAAAAATATATAAACAATCATGATACTAAATATTTATTTTTCTTCATATTTATATTGTCATTCTGCACTTTGAAAGTTTACAACCTTAGGTTCATAAAGTACTTAGAAGAACACTCTAACGATAACGTCCGCGTAGTTTATAACATAAACTACACCCAATTTCGAAAGTTGTTTAACTTTTTTAAACTTACACTTAACAATCCCTCCTCATATTTATGAAACATGTCCATAAGCAACATTCGGTTATTATTAATACAGGACCATCAAATATTCCGTAAGCCACCTGAATTCATACTTTTTTAAATATAGAATTATTTTGGTGACGGAACTTTACAAAAACAAATCCGAGGTCTAGTCATTATTATTATTAAAAAAATCTAAATAGGCGTTAAAGAATCGGATTTTATGGTATTAATAATACATCGTCCTTAGTTAAACCTAACATTATCGAAAATACTCGCAAACTAATACGATATGTGGCTGCTTAGATTTAACATTGATATGTGGAAGGACTATTTGCTAAGAACTTGACCGATAAAACAATACAAGAGTCGCCTTTATCCATTATAATTATTAATATTAGTATTATTCTAAAATTATGTATAATAAAATACATGATATAAAATATGCCCTTTTCTGAACAGCGTCTTACTGATGAACTTAATTTTAGCAAACATTTTTTTATTTTATTATCCACATTTATATTTTGTGCGAAACACCAACGCTTTGGTAATGAAACATACTTTTGTTGATGTCGCTTACTATGCAATAATGTATTAGCTTCTTTAGCTCCTTAAACCTTATGTATCGTACGCTGCTTATGACATCTGAAAATTTAAAGAGGCAGTCTTATAAGCATGTAAATAATTAGATACTTTTTATCAACATGTAAATCTACTAACCTCACTGTCAAATAAAGCACCAACAACATAATGACTAATGAAGCAGAAGCAATTCCAACTGCAAGTGCAGTATGTTCATCGGACATCTTCCTTCCTAAAATAAAATAAAATAAAAGTTTGTATGTTAATTTAGTAATGGTTTGTTTTAAAGTTAATTTAGAAATTCAATTGTAGAAATTATTAAAGTTTTTTTTCATCAGCGTAAACATATGATTTTGCGTATCCGAGCGGACAGATCATTAATACTTTCGAAGCACCTGCATAAAAACTGGTTCCTGTCTAAAACGAAAGTCTAATAAGATCCGTATTAAACAATAACAAAGAGTCCGGTTCCGTCCATACTATTGCATTAGTGAAATGTTATACTTTTCCCAAATTATCAATGGTGTATGGAATGACTTAATAATTTGAATCACCTTCAGATACCATAACAGACCTAGTTTTTGGTCAACAGCGAATATCTTCAACGAACAGGTACTAAGTACATTCTATAGTATTATCTTTGCAACCAGATTTATATAATATTGGACAAAAACAATATTTTTACAATAGTTCTACTTCAAACCTACAGATTGAGGACTGGAAAAGACGCTAGACTCCTTCGCTAAGCTAGACGCTTTGCTTTCCAAACAATAGAGCCATATTAAAGAATGATATAAACTAAGGTATAATATATAACGCGAATCGCGAATAAGTTGTTAAAGTGACACGCGCTCCGCGTAACGAAGCCGAGCATCTTTAGCTGCACCTTCACTCGAATGTCAGGACAGAAAAATAACCACACCGGATCATTTGATATTTGTCATTAAATATACATAAGCATTTTATGCAATACCTGTAAACAGCAAATAAGTCTTTTCTGGTTGATCATCATTGTGAATATAATAATCATCTTGCTCTTGGTCCTGAGTCGGTGTAGGTTCGTCATACGTGTTCCACTCTGACATGTCTCTGTTCAGTTCAGATTCCGTAACGTTGCAGTTTGCGTATTCAAACACTTCATACCTAAATAAACTACATAGTTTAAATAACAAAAGTGGCAATACTTCAAAATTATTTTTTAAAAATATTACTTGAAAACTGGACCAGTCGGGCACGGAGGTCCTGGCGGTTTGAAAGACACCCTCTTTCTATAACGCACACCTTCCACGTCGCAGGATGACCAGTGACTCCACGGAGAGTGCCTGCAGTCGTCATAGCAATCTACGAAGCAGGACACCTATGACGATACAACGACAACAAAAAACGGCACGTGAAATATGTTTTTTAAAAGTGTATTCAAAAGCTGCAAACCTCGGTTGAAGTGTGCTTGAAGGTAGCTAGTTGGTTAGCGCAGCGCGACAAGTGTACTTCAACTCCGTCCGGCTGACGGATGCAAGTAACGTTGCGGTAGTTCACTCCAAAACCGCACACTGCACCAGTTGCTAGCTCGCCCTGGAACACAGTGGAATGTCCTCAGTTGCGAAACTCTCGGCAGTCAGGCACCGTTTAAATCCTCGAAAAAATCTAGAGTGGTTGTCAAGTGGAAGCATGTAGCACACGTAACACACTTTTCAAGGAATGCTATATTCAATTGTGGTCTATATTTATTATAATTTTAGGAATAAACATATAAGGGTAGGAACTGACAAAATATGCTTACAGGATAGTAACAATAATACTTTTAAGAAATGCTCGAGATATTTCCGGGGCAATTATGTATTATTACAATGGATGTAATTTTCAAGCGCGTATGGTAAAATTTATTCCCTTTCGCTCGCTCGCGAGTTAAGACGAGAGCGAGTGAGAGATAGAGGCGTGCGTTATATGCGTTCCGCACGCTCGCTTCTTCTCACTCACTCTCGTCACTTAACACGCGAGCGAGCGAAAGGTAATGAATAATGAAATAAATGATCAAAAGGTAATGAAATAAATTTCACCGTACGCGCCTGGTAATTATATCCATATATAATTATGAAACGGAAAAGGTTGTTTCAAATCGATTGCATACTTTAAATGGATACTTAAATTTTTTAAAGATAAGATAAAAGATAATAAGTTAGGTATTGACTGTAGTCAAAAACGTCAAGGGATGCAGATAAAGATATTATTTCTGACAAGCAGATTTGATTATATCATAGCAGCAACTAGTTATAAAAAAGTGGTAAGTAATAAAGATAAAGCTATATTTAGGTTACATCCCTATAGCTTATTTTGCAAGTCGAGACACGTATATACAATCGATATGATCGAGATCAAATTTATATCAATTAAAATTAATAAGGTGAAAGAAATTTATCGGAATCTATTTAACAGAAAAACTACTGTTTGTGTATAAATAATGCACCAAGCAATGCATCTATTCGGCATAAAAACCACCTTTGAATCTCATCTTGAAAATTTCATTTACTCAAGGCATGAACATATTTCGTTGATCGAATATACATATAAGCGGTGTAATTGGCCAAGCGATTTTTATGATTCGCCGGAGACGTCTCGAATCAAGAATATTAAAGATCTGACACTTAGACCGAAGCACGAGAGACCTCAGCGGATCACCCGAGGATATCATTTCTCTACCAGGGCCTAGTCAACAAAAATATTTGCGACTCGATTATATTTCGTTTTGGGAAGTTATACAAATTTTTTTAATAATCCTAAATTTTTCTCTTTTTTTTCTTATTATATAAAATAGCATGTGTCAGAACAGTTTTTGAAAATATATAATTATGTATTCCTATTTTACTTTTAATACTTTTATTGTACTCCACAATTTGAAAGACGCTGTATAAATTAACTTTTGACTTAGGTATATATTATCGTATACAATCGATATTCTTAACATAGAAATGCAAATTATGTTCAAGAAACACTACCCTTTCCTATTTGTTATACTTACGTCTAACTGGCAACGCAACATGTGCTGCTTTCGCAAAGTGTAGCAAGGAGTTAATGGGCATGCCACTTGTTGGAGCAACTCGGTGGGGCACGGTCTTCCTGTAGTAGACGCTGGAGTTACCACCCTCCTAAACAAAAAACACCCCTCTATTTTAATACCATCCTTCCTTAAATCACAACTCGAGTAAGCAAATATGTTAACCTCATTCTCGCTATATAATTCTCGTCGGTTGGCAAAGAACCACACTTGCACTGCGAAAAGTCCCAAGTGGACCATTCCGATATTTCGCAATCAATCGGACAGTCCACGTAGCAGAACTTTTCCGTTGGTTCAACTGGTTTGGTAGATTGCTGTATAACGCAACAGTCATATTAGTATGTGTGAGTGAATAAGCTTATGACAATATGGTGTAAATCTTACATCACACAACGAGTCAGGAACTTGTCTTCCATCGCTTCTTTCGCAGTACACTTCCCTTTGTTGCATTCCTTCGCCGCAAGGAGATCCACCCAGCGGCAGGCAGTCTCCCCATGGAGTCGTCTTCCAAATGTGTCTGAAGCAAGTCCTGTTCAATAGGCAAGGTTGGGCTTGGAGTAGTGGCGGACAACGCTGAGAACTCACTGCTCGGGCAGCACCACGCAGTAGAGCTCTAGTGCGGTCTCTCTGCTCGTGTGGGTCGCATCTCTACCAAATATACATGAAATCATTTTTAATTCAATGACCTCTGATTATTATTATCAACAAAAATATATTTGATTCACATTAACTACTTTCACGTTGATATGCCATTTACTTGAAGCGAGAACAACATCAAACAAAAATACGCTCTCATATTTTGGAACACTCAAGCAAAGATTCAATATTCCGCTACTAAAATTAATTAACCGCTTGTATTAACAATACTTTTATAATTTATTTATGATCTTTGAGACACGCATTGTTTCGCGCAATGATTTTTATTAATTATCAGGAAGCGACCACAATGGTTTAGCTTATACAGATCACCCGGAATTGATGTTTATATTAATATTGAATTTAAGTACGATAAATAATCTAAATTAGCATACCTGTGAACATTGACTCCACTCACTCCATTCGCTCACGACACATTCACCAGGACAAGGCAAATGGCAAGCGTTCAGATCAGCTGGCTGAAGAAGCGGATCGCAAAGAGCATCGGCTACAACTCCTCCAGTTGCCACCTCGATACATCTCACAGTCCTATATTGGTCTCCAGTGCCACAGCCTCTCAGTCTATGCCTTGGAATGAGGCGGCAATCACTCCATCCTCCAGCTAACCAGGTGAACTGCTCGCAGGATCTTGAACATACCTAAATATACAAATGCGATTAGAATCTTTCAAGCTCCATCAACTATTCTTAATATACCTTAGTTTGAGCTGTAACACCGCACGGTCTTCCGCCTGTTGATGCATTAACTAAGATATTTCTAGTGCGAGTTTGTAGTCCGACACCACACGGAGACCCAACGCAAGGACCCCATGTACTCCAGCGACTCATTCTGCAATCGACTGGACAAGACAACCAGCAAGATTCTCTTACAAGTCCTTTCAATGCAGATTCTTCATCTGTACAAAAAAAACAATCAAATAACATTGCACAACTAGACTAGTGCGTAAAGATATTCACCTAATGATTCGGTATGAGCTCGGCAAGCTTGAGGTTCTAAACGATGTCCAGAAGAATCTTGGCACGATAGTTTCCTGTATCGTGCGCCTGCTCCACATTCTTTGCGCTTTCTACTGCAATTTGGATTTTATTGTAACGTTGAAGTTAGTTCAATACAAAAAAAATAAGGTAATTACTCTTGAGTAATATCCCAGCTTTCTAACGGTAATACTGAATCTGATTCTAGGATTATGCAAGAAGACCAAGTTCCGACCAATTGAGCGTTGACGTTGTCGCAAGGACAGGCGTGTCCTTCGAAGACCAGAGTATTAGAACAAGCAGAGTTGCTTAAAAGTTTTCTAGATCTAAAAAAACATACATAGTTAAATAAGAGTCTTATATGAATATCTAATTAACATTATTACCTTGTGCTATCTCCTGAACATTCATTTTCACACTTTGTCCAAGTTGACCAATCACTGAATTGACAACCAGTTGTGCAATCGACTGTGCAGCGAAGAGAAGATATTGGCATTTCTAATTCTGATTGTTCCATACAAACAGATGGTGGAACTTTATGGTGATGCAAAGAACACCATACGCCTAAAACAATATGATGTTTTAAAACATATTAGGAGTGAAAAGTTTTAAGATTCGGTTCACCTCTAGTCATCAATCCTCCTTCGCCGCACATAAGACCAGGTGGTAACTGACACGATGACCAAGCACCATGAGACCACTTTGGATCTGATGAAGATGTAGTGGGAGGACAAGCTCGCTTCTCTTTCAAAGCACCACACGGAGCACCATTACCAACAGGCTCGCGCAAAATCCATCTGGTCCTCCATTGACTAGCTCCTTCACCCAAATTGGAAGGACAATCTGACCAAGCAGACCATTCTGACAATTGGCAATCGCGTGTTGGCACAGGTGTGCAAGTCCTACTTGTCTCCGGGCGTTTAATAGGCGCACAGCTACAACATTAAAAAAATGAGCACATCATACAAATATATGAAAGCCAACAATTCCAACTCACTGTGAATCTTTGACTAGTCTATCATTATTCTCAACACACCAGACTTCTCTACATTGTATATAATTAGGAGGCAAAGTTGAATTCTCTATTGCGAATGTCTCAGGATCTGTCTTTTCAGTGACGTCAATCTATCAAAATATTAAATTAGTATCACTACCATTCCAAACGATCACTAAGATAGTATATTTACTTCTGGAATTGCAGGTGTAGCAGTGCACGGCTGCCAAGGTAGAGACAGCCATGAATATCCAGAACACGAGTGAGAGTTGCAAGATTCGGTTTGCATTAATTGGTCAGATAGCGGACATGGATGACCTTCTATAAAATTGGATTGTAAGTAAAGTGTGGCATTATAAGAAGCTTCAGAGTTTCATTACCTGGTCCAGGTGGTGCAATTACGGTGCGATTTCTGGATTTTGAAGGCCTGTGATGTCTCGTGGCACAAGTTCTACTGCAAGCAGTCCATGTGGACCACCCAGAAACGACACAATCGTGGGGACAAGCGCGTTGGCATGGCTCGTTTTCAGATGGTCTCACTCCAGCCCTGGCGCACTGCTCTTCATTAACCTCAATCTGCTTTAAATAACATCGTATAAACTGGTGTAAGAGCAATGCACAGCATAACATCTTTGAATGCTTACTCCTTGAAGATCAGCGCAGGTGACACGTCTGATGCGTTGTCCTGGGCCACACGGAGCCCGAGGTTCTAAAGGACGACATGGAGCCCAAGATCCAGCAATCCATTGAGTACAAGCCGGTCTTGAACAGGCTTGCACCTCTGCTAAAGCTCCGCATGGAGCACCATCGTCGGATGCTGCCACTATGACTCTGCGAGTCCTCTTGCGGTAACCTAATATAAATATGATTAATTTACAAAGTCTTTTATAACCTAATATAAATATGATAAATTAAAAAAATTGTATATGTGCGACGTGTCAACATAAAAAAATTCATCTGCTTTATCTCAGGCAAATCTAATGGTACATAAAAGTTCATACTAATTCTGTCATGTAACCAAAAAATGACTACGCTCTTTTTATGATAGTGATGGCTGGCGAAGTAAAATCAATAGCAGGTATTGCATAGACGAAATTCTTTTTAATATTTGTATATTTTTATTCAGACATATTTTTACCCAAATAGTCCACGGAATATGCTATATTTAACTGGGAAAAAAATAATAAGTAATATATTTTATCTCTGGCTTCTAGTTTAAAAATTTAGAGGGCATCCAGAAGCAGTCCATCAAAGACGATGTTGTTGTAGATTTATTGTTCCAAAAGAAAAAAGATTTTTCGAAAATATTTTTTTTTATAAGTAATGAAAATGTTTTGATTGAAACATGTTGTAATTAATATATAAAATATATGAAAACAATAGTTGCCATGGTGTAGTCATTAAGTTTGGTGAATTGTGTGAGCGTTACTCGGATATTTTTTTTGGTTAATTAATTAAAATAATAATAATAATGTCAACATCGGTTATACCGATATTGACTGTTTTTCTCTCGGTAATACCGGTATTATCATAATCCCTAGAGGCGATCTACTTCTCTACCAATATGCAAGATGTAAATAATATTAATATTTTAGCTCATAAATAAAGAATGCTTATTAAATATAAATCATTCGGAATTTAATTATTTCTTATGCTTGTTTAATCTGATTTGCTTTAAATATTGCAAATATTTTAATTGAGATTTCTTCTATATTGATATCTATTGATATATAAAAAAAAGTGGGATATTTTCAATCTTTTCAAATCATCGAATATCGCCTTAAATTGCTTTTTAACATTATTAATTTCGAGGATCGTTTTATTTGAGTCGAATTGAATCATATCAGGATATATATGTACATAAAAAATTTTTAATGCACGGGAAATTCTTAAATATCCTATTTATAAAACTTGCTTAAATAATTATAAGTTGTTGAAAAGTTTTTATAGAGCTTATCATATTTAGTAAATATTTATCTTTGCCTTGTAATTTAAGATTGCAATCACTGAGTTTTGGGTTGAAGTCTACTAAGAATGATATTTTATATAACAACTCTTTGTTTGTTAATTGTGATATCAGAATGAAATCTTTTTATCTCTTCTAATAACTTTAAGGACCTCAAATGGACTCGATTTCTGCTAAGCTAGCAAACATTAGTGTGCAACAAAAGTCCCTTATCAATATCCTCAATTTCTAATCTAAATAGGCATCTTAAATGAACACTGCCTCGTATAGAATTGATTATTTTAAAGATGAAGTTTCCATTACATTATGTGTAATAAGTCTCTTTGAACATAAAACTTGTTGGTGGATAAAAAGTTAAGATAATTATTATCTTGCTGGCATAAAGAAATAAAACCATTATTGCGACCGATCTGTCGTACACGAAAACAATTTATAAACAGGATATTTTATTTATATTATTAAGTTATTAAACACTGTATATATATATACATATATATTTTCCTCTTGTTTTTCCATTCGTAAGTATAAATTTAAGAAGTTGTTTTATTGATAAAAAATCTACAAATACCATCCGGATAAATATTATTAATTGTGCAGGATCTACCACATTAGTTTATTCCTCAAATTGTAATGAAAAGGCAATGTATTCAGTTGCCATATTATATATTTACTTCTTTTTTTAATTTGCCTCGTGATTGTATTTCTCGAAAGTTGTATATAATATATTTTTGTAATAATATTTTTTTATTTTTAAAATCTGATAAGAGTAAATCTGCAGCCGCCAAAAACGATTCTTTAATAAAATTTCCACAAGAAAATCCTTTTTCTATTTTTTATTAATATTTTGCACACTCTCAAAGAAGTAATGGTTACTCCAAGAGATTTTTTTAATAAATTTTAAAAACATATTAAATCTTTAATTTTTGATTTGCTTATTTTGCAAGAAAATGGTTAAAAAATTGTTTTTAAAATCCATCGATGGATTAACAGATTTTACGACGAATTTTAATAATTTGACCATTACAGGTTAGGTTATAAATACTGAAAATTTTATCAACATATCATTTAAAACGGCTTAAAAAAATAGAAAATATATTAGGCATGATATAAATGCCTTTGGACTTCTAAGGGTTAAGGAGTACCAGTTACCAGACGTGGATAAAATAAATAGCACGATTGAGATTGGTCCGGCTCTAAATATTGCTGTCACTATTTGAGAAAACATTACTGCCACTATTGGATATTCAAGACAAGAAGCTCAATACTTGGGTGCCGCATCAAGAGAGCGATAAAAAATGACTGCTCACTCTTTTTACTTATACGCAATAAAATATTTTTTTTCTTAAACAAAAAGGATAACAAAAGCAAAGACTAGATTTCACCCAAAGAATCATGTTATGTGTATGTATCGTATACTACAGGTTGCTGCCACCAAACAAAACCTTCTATTCCACTAAGTACTGCTCACAATTTAGCAAACTGAAAGAAGCAATCAACGAAATAGGGCCAGAGTTAACTAAAATGGCAAAGTGTTCAACATAATTTATTAAACCTATTTCAGATTTAATTTTATAAGCACGGCAAATATATGCAAATACTTAATTTTATAATTTTTCTTCATCACCTAAGATAAATGCCTTTATAAAAATAATAATTAACTCTCCCTGATTAAGTTGTAGAAGAGCGTACTCTTAATTGGCCCCAAGAAAATATATTAATGATAATAAAAAATTCACGACACCCGAGGCAAACCGCACCCTTTGCCTCCCTATAATCCGTCATTGTCTGTCATTATTTTATTGTACGCCATAAAGTGTTGCATTTGCAATTAAAACCAAAAGAAAACCTACTAAATATTATTAATATGCTCAAAAAGAAACGATATAAAACAACCTTTCTTTGTATTTTCTCGAATTATTAATGTATAAAACTTGTATAAGGGTGCTGTAATATTTCGGCCAAGACGGAACATAATTGGTACTGATGTTGATGGCGACGACAGAGACATGATAAAAAATGAGTAGTTAAGAATGAAGATGACACTTACCGTTAGTGGTTAATTGCTCCACCGGCGACATGGGACATCCGGAGAGGGGTTCGCACGGACCCCACGCGCTCCACTCACCGACGACGCAGTCCCTCGGACAAGGCACCTGAAAGTGTGGGTGGTCGTTTACGTGGGCGTTTTTTTTAATGATCCGACTTTTAAATATTCATTACCTCACACCGCTGAACGGTCAGGGGCGGTGGCAAGGTGGAACAGAACTGATCCGATACCGCAGCGCCACTCAGGCGACTGACGCAGTTAGCTCCGCGCCTCTGCGTGCCTCCGCCGCAGCGTCCGGCCGCAGCTCCACCTTCTGGCCCACCAGCTAGATTAATTATGGAGTTAATCTCAGCGCTGCACATACATATATCATGCCAAAAGTCTTGATTGACAAATTTTACTAATTTATAAAATATTTTTTAGGCTAAACATCCAGAAAATCAAAAATATAAAAACACTTCTGTCTTATTTTAAATTAGAAATAATTTCGTAAGCATAACCATTTATTTTTGAATAGATATTATTAAAATTTTGCCGTAAAATCTTAACGATAATTTTGGTATAAAAAAATTGAGATTAATTTAAATGTATCATAGTTGAAAGAGATGTGTGTTTCAACTTTGCTCAAGTTACAAATATCGGTCGACAGTAGATTAATTAAATACTAGCATCACAACACCTTTTCTCCCGCTTTTAACCGATAAGCGGCGCGAAACGATGATTCTCGTCTCCAACACAAATGTTAAGTTAATTTATGAAACGATGCAATTGTTACATCACGTTACTGCTATGTCTTAGTAAACATTATTACAAACAAAAAATTAAATTTAAAAACATATTTATTACACATTATATCTAATATCTGATTTTTATTATTTTAATATAAAAATAGATAGTTATTTTAACAATGCACAATAATTAAATTTGTAAGAAAAACATATAAATTTTTCAAGATAAAACAAGAAATAAAATATTAAAAAATGTTTTTCTAATAAATTGATGCTTAAAAAAAATTTTAACCAAAAAAGAAAAAAAATACAAATAATATCATAATTTAATCATGTTTAAATAATATTTCCTATACACCTAAGAATATAAAATCAAATTTTTAAATATAAAAAAACGATTGTCAAAGTTAGGTTAGATTTTCATTTATTTTCGAATTTATAAATTGAAGTTTAAAAATACTTAGTTTTATGAAATGAAGTACATGTGCTGTAAATATAAATAAAAACATATTATTTTATAATAAAAATGTGGTCATATAAACGTTTGAGTTAGGCTAGGTTAGGTTACGATATTTTTACCCTAACCTAGCCTAACTCAAAATATTTTTATGTAAATGTATTATTATTTTAAAAATTATATCACTTTAACCCTGTAAATAGTAAAACAAAATTATTTTATTATTTTAGCAGTATTTTAAATTTTAAATGCAATTATTTTTACTGAACAACAAAAAACATAATTAAAAAATGACTTTGATATTTTTATCCTAGCCTAGTCAACTCAAAATATTTTTATGTATATGTAAAAAAATATTTTATAAAATATTAAGCTATTTTAACAAAAAAAAAACATGTGGTTTTTTATATTTAACTACAAAAAACTGTAATTTTCATTAATAAATAACAAGCAAATTCTTATATTATATTATAATTTAAATTAAAGATAAATTATTTTTAAATAATTAAATAATATAATTGTGCTAAGTTATTTAATTTTTTAACATACCTAAAAATCGAAAAGAAATTTTTCTTTATTAAAAAAAATATGTTAAAATATTTTAAAATATTTTATTAAATCCAGTAAATGTGTATCTAAATTGATAAACATAAATAAAAACGTATTATTTAAAGATAATATGTTCGTATAAACGTTCTAGTTAGACTTAGTTAAACTACAATAGTCTACAATATTCTCACCCTTACCCTAGCCTAATACAAAATGTTTTTATGTGACTAGAAAATTCAAGAAAATCAATGTACACGTGTGTTTATTTTTACATAATATTTGAAATTGCTTTTTTTATTATAAGTATAAGAAAATATAATTTTGCAACAAAAACATATTTTTTTTAATATATGAATATACTTAAAAAAATTGTATTGCTTTAAAAAAAACAAGTAGTTAATAATATAATTTAACAAAAAATTTACCATAAAAAACCATGAATCAAATTTTTATTTACAATAAAAATATTGTCTATAAAAAAAATATGCTAGGTTTGTTTTACTTTTTATTATTCTTGAATTTATGAATTCAGGTTTATTACTACTTATTTTTATAAAATCAAATATACGTGTACTTTTATATAAATATAAATACAAACATATTATTTTAAAATAAAAATGTGTTCAAAGAATCGTTTGAGTTAGGCTGAGTTAGGCTACGATATTCTTACCCTAACCTAGCCTAACTGAAAATATTTTTACTAATTAATTTTATTTATTACGTTTTTTTGATAAGGAATCCGTGTTATAAGTGGTGCTGTGATTAAGTGATAATTTTTTATATTTTTTGGATCTCATTGGTCTTTTGATAAAGCTTAGATGGATTGGAGAGAATTATAATTCAGAGCTAATCTTATTATTGTTTAACTCCACTTCCTGGACATTACTCAGTAAAAGCTCATCTTTTAGTTGGCCGTTTTTGGGTGAGAATTTATTAATTACAAAGGATAGGAACATCAATAAACAATAATTGTATTTAAGAGTAAGGAGTGTACCTTAAAGCTTATAAATAATATATTTGAAAAGGTAAATGGTATGGTAATTGATACGTGTAGCTATTGTTAGTTAGTTGAAATAATTCTTGTTTCAATCGTGTTTTGGTTAGCCAAATCATTAATTTTATAATATTTTAAAAGGCCATTGTTGGAACCACTACATTATTTTTCTGTTATAAATTATGTTCTTAAAATTAAAATAAGGGTGGGAATAAAGCAATTCTATTTATACCTAAAATTTTATAAACGTTTTATAAATTCACATCCTAAATAATAGCATTAATTTCTTAGCTAATTATAAAGAAAAAAATGCTACATATTCGTGACTTACTACTTAATATTATTTGCTATCAAATTAAGATGTGGAAACTGTTAATTTATTTCTACTTTCGTGCTTCTATTTCTATAATAAATCAAAAATAAATCATATCTCATACCATGTGAGCCGGTGCATTATCATGGTGAAGCAGTTGATATCGATTTTAATTATATATGTTTAAATTAATATAATACTTGTTCTAACGAAGCTACTACTACGTTTTTTTAAATTATGAAATAAAAAAAGTATTTTAGATTAATTAATTTCTGTAAATTAGTATCGAAGACTTTTGGCATGATATTAAAAGAAACGGAGATTGGGACACTTGATGTTATGGGTGACTCACCTTGAGAAGGCAGCACGACCGGCACTGGCATGGGTAGGGGTGGCGGCTCCTCTGGTAGGTGGCAGACACCCCATTCTCCCGGCGCCCATCGGAACAGGTCGGCAGCGGAGGCAGGGACCCCACTGCCGGTTGTTTTGCGGTCTAATGTGTTGCCACACACGATGCCATTGCCTGAAAACCGTCAGAAATTTGAGTGACCGACTTCCAGCACATGTTTCTAGAAATCGCTTTATTATGAAAAATGTATCTTTTCAGTAGTGTCTTTATTTGCACTATCTAAGTTAATAATATAACTAAATCACATAACCAAATTTGATTTTATCTAACATTTTAATTAATCAATGCCTATAAGTGATCTATGTACAAGTAAGTTTCTATATTATCTACAAATTTTTGCATAGTATGTGAATAATACAAACGTTTGTAAACGGTTTTTTGTGTGATTCATTGCTATTCTGCAAGTAAATTTGTTTATCTTGAGTCAGATAGTTAAAGCTTCTTAAGATTCTGCACTAATTATTATAGGTTTGATTCGCCGCAGTAAATTTAATTATTATTTATAATTAACATTACGCTTTCAACAAAAAATTTTAAGCTATATGTTGCCATATAGTAAATGAAAGTTTTATAAATATCATTGAACCCCATACTATATTTCTAGCTTGGTTTTATCTCAAAAATGTGTATGATGTGCTATTGTCATAACATGTCTAGTAAATCCGTTTTAAGGCAATAGGATTACGATTACCATGTTGCAATAATACAATAATTGATGACAATCATTTTGATTATATAAGAGTGTCTTGACTTGCCAGGTAAAATTTAAGTATTAATACTAACGAAAGATTGTGATTTTTGATTCGAGTATAGTAGCTAGTAAAATCTAACAGAATTATTTTTTTAGTACTGTAGATCGAAGCGATATAATTTATTACTGCTGGCAGACCAATCATATTTTAATAAGGTTTACGTATATTTTTTCCTTTCTAAAAAAATCTCATTTAAAAATAAAAAGGTACAGCAAAAACGGAACGATATGCATTTGGTATAGGTATATTTAAGCCGCAGTACTTCTACCTGTACTTACGTAACAGTGAAAACCACACACTTTACATACTGCTCCTTTTTCCATATCGAATCCAAAGCCCGCACACCGTAATAACCTTTATTACTTCCATTAACCTCCACAATGGATAGGAATTATTTTAAAACCTTTTGTTCCACAAGTCAATTATACTCCGTCTGTAGGTGGCTTCTCTTGTATATAGTACCTATCCCCACAAGTACTAAATCTAAAAATATAAAATACACAATAATACCTTGCGGCAGGGATATGACCGATCTGGTCCTGACAAGCGTGGGGTTCGTTGCTCCTTCTTCCGGTCTCCATGGCGACCAGTCGCTCATCATACAGTCTTCTGCCAGTAAACAGGCTCTGCGAGTACTTGGAACTCGATTGGTATCGGGTATGCATAGACTGTGAAAGAATAAAAGTACAAATAATTATAGGATTGGCAATAGGGGGTTTTTGGCAAATTTTATTTCACTTGAATGATGCGTTTTTAAGAAAATAGATAATACTAGACCCTAAATATTAATATGTTATATGGAGAAATTTAAAGTTTTTTCTAGTAAATAAAGTGAAAGGATAAAATATTTAGATTTATCATATTATAATCATAACACAATGCTCAAAGTTTAAAGTAGATTTTTTAAGACTCATGGTGCGATCTTAAAAAATAATAAAATCAGTAGCAAACGATTTTCGATAGAAGACCCCAAACCACCATCAGCTAAAATTAAAAAATTAAAACTGTTTTATATGTGTTTTTCTTCCAATTGTATAGTTTATTTTATAGGATTGCTTTGAATAATAGATTTTCTGATATATTTATTATAAAAATCTGTATCCAAACAAGATAATAACAAGAATATTTTACAAATACACAGATTTATTTGTTGAAATGTTTCGTGGATTGTACTAATATAAAATAATATTTGTGCAAATATTTAATAAAAAATAATTGTACATAGTTGAAATGAATTCAAAGAATTGTCCACACAAATTGCGCAAGTTATTTTAAATCTTCAATTTTTATTTAATCCAGTGGTGTAGTGCTAAATAAAAAAGGACCAGAGTGATATTTTAATTTTATCCCCTGATTACCAGACTTTGATTTCAGTTTGCTGTCTCACTACTAACTTTGTAGCTGTGATTTGTGTTTACCAAGTTGCAACGCATTGTGATAACGTCTGTCATGTACAATATATACAATTAAATGAGATTAATCTCATTTTAATATATTTTTTATTTATAATTAAATTAAAATATTATAATTTATTGTGAATAGAGATTCTTACTTTATGTCTACCATCGATTCGTAGGCGTCCTGGCATTTGACGTCTCTCGTCTGAACTCCAACTTGCGGTTCAAAAGTCAAACTTCCTGGAAGCGGTGGTCTAAGTGCATCTGACGATAAAGAGCCGCTCGGTTTGCATCCGCTCCAAGCTCCTAGATACAGCATGTACCCTTGAGAGTTGCGCTCTATTATATTGTCTGAAATGAAAGATGTGACTGTGATAAGTACATTGTGTATAGACAATATGATATAGTTTGTAGTTGACGGCCTCTCCAGCGAAGCTGTTTTAATTAAATTCAGAGTTTCCTATCAGTAACTGACATAGCTAAATAAATATATCTAGATATGTAATATAATACTTAAATACCAAAGTTTGTCCCTCCGGATATCTGTCTATATTAAATGGTTGTCTATAAATTAATATATCTTGATTATGATTGTCTGTCTACTATTTAATTATATATAATAGATAGATACATACATAAAAATGATGTCAGATGTAGCATGCTTATTTTACTTAATCATTAAGTCTTAATGGACGAAAAATTAGACCAGTCAGTTGAGTTTAAAATTATCTGAATCTAAGTGGATCACCACATTACAACTATATCCCCTATCATATAACGTTGCACGTTTATCAGTAAATAATCATTCATAAAAAAATACGTCTTTAGATTTAAAGTAGGATTTATTTATTAGCCATAAACCACGTTACTTCATTAATTATAAATATGTAAAATATATGTTAAAACTTTCTTTTATCAAAAAAATATACATATCGCGTTATTTACATGTCATTTTAAATTTCGCTTTAATTATTTGTGAATACATAATTAATCAGGTTTGTTAAAATAGAAAAATGTACATTATATTTTATATTTACTTGTTGGAGGTAAAATCTTCTGGATTCTTATTTTGGCAACCTGCCATTGAGTTAATAAATAATTTAGTATGATTATTAATAGGATGTTAATTGATTATTTTATTGCTTTCTCTATTATATTTATGTTTATTTATTCAGATAGAGTTTTGAGATTTTCATAAAAATTCCATAGGGATAATAATTTATGTTTTTAAACACTATTCACCCATTGGCGTCCAAAACTTTTCTGTTCTACACTACTAGAAAACTAGAACAGTTCAGCCGTCTTTTTAATTTGTCCACATTGAGGAGCTTGCTGCTTCAATGTTGACGTGCTGATGGAGCCTCGCTTAGCACTAGCGACATCTTCGACACCTAGGTTACGACGTATGTTTCTATCGCAAAAATACAAAATGTTTCGTAACACTTTATTTTTAATCTTTTTAATCATTTTAACATGGCACTGTTTGGCACATATTCAGAGTTTTATGCTAGACCTAAACTGGTTTCAGGATTTGGTTGTATAATTGTACATTCAGCTTAATTTAGTTTTTAGTTCTACTCGGAAACTTTTCCAATCTGCGGTTTTATCGGTGAGAATTGCTCAAATTTTTCTCCTAGTTATTCCTTCATTAAAAGCCAAAATCACTGCTGAATGATCAGAACTCAACTAAAGGCTCTCTTCTATGTTTAGGTAGCTGTTTGCCACCTTTCTGGGATCCTTTTAAAATTTTACTTTAGCGGACAATCTACAGCTAAAATTAGTATATTTTGCTTAGTAGCTTTATATCCTACAATTGTTAATTTAATTTCTTCTGTCAATACTCTCTTTGATTATGATACCTCCTCTTGCTTTATTTTGGGGGGGGGGGGTGAAATGAAGGTTATCATAAATAATAGTTTTTGTATTATTCGTCCGTTTTCTTCGATCTTTCCAATTTTATTTACCACATTTATAATTTTGAGGTTCTTCTGGTGCAATTCTTCTTCAATTTTATTTGGTAGGCATGAAGGGGCAAGATTTCAAGCCATTATTTTTATTGCTCTTGATTGTTTATTTTCATAGGTATGCTTTTGTTATTTTGTCTCGTTCTTGAGTTCTGTTAAGTTCTACATTAAACTCTTGTGCATTTTTAAATATCATGAAATAATGCCGTCCTAGAAATCAGATCAAAAATACGCTGTAGAGAAGCAGCGAGACTGACTTCTCAACCTTTATAAATAAAATCAACCAAATCAGGCACAGAAAAACATCTCATCTTTAACTTTTCAAACCATATTTATGATCTGAGTACTCAGTTTGATTAATGGTCAATGCCGATAAGCATAAAGTGACTGAGCAAAAGGTAAAAAAGATACATTGAAAACGTAACGGCCATCAAATTTTGCGTTTCTAATTTCGTTTTGGCAACTTTTATAACCTAACCTAACCTAACCTAACTACAGTTGCAAATATTTTTGTTAATTAAAATCACTCCTAGTACAAACCACTATCATTTCCACTATGTATTTATAGACTCAAAACATTTTTTAATCTATGCTACATATCAGGCGCGTACGGAGAGATACATTCCCTTTCGCTCGCTCGCGTGTTAAGTGCCGAGAGTAAGTGAGAAGAAGTGGGCGTTCGGAACGCATTATCTCTCACTCATTCACGTCACTTAACACGCATGTATCTCACCATACGCGCCTGGTATATACACTCATCAAATTTTCATTTTGTCGTCAAAAAAATATCTTGTAACTTTTATCTCAACAAAGCTAGTGGTATATCTAGAATGTATTGAGAGAAAAATCAATTATTCATTTTAATTGTATCTAGTTTTGTATTTATGGTAGGGTCCACGATCATTATCGCCCTTATAGATCCGGGCGAATGTACCGGGCAAGGATAAATTACCAGTGTTTCGATTTAATATATTATAATGTTCAGGCAGAGCAAAACTGCTTAGTTCAGCAGTGTTCGGCACATTGGGCCGATAAGCGATACAGCCGACGCGGCAATTAATCGGCTTTCACATGTGCCGGGGTCAAATGCGAACCCACGAGCCCAGGGCCGCATCGGCATATGCTGTCGCCCCATTGTTAATTAACTTTACAAACACGCCTATTAGTTGTACATCTCTGCTATTCTTCCCTAAGCCAAAGTCTGATCCGATTTTGCCGAGGCCTTCTCTATTATATTGTATCTCACTCCGGAAAGGTTTAATAATGTAATAACTCATAATAACGTCCTCAACACCCTGCAATAGATATATTGTATATGGCCTTAAGTATAGTGGAAAGCTGGAGAACATGTAGTTGGGTAAAGCACACATGGGACTTAACAGTGTGACAAATTGCCAATAATTTTGTGGCGTCCATAGTACGTTGACAAGATAAAACGCAGAAACAAATGAATATATTTATAAATTTATCTTCTAATTGTTTTATTGGTAGCTAGTGTAGCAATAATTAATTATCCAAAATTCATTAACAAGGAATCAAGACAATAGCGTAAAGGATGGGACCACACAAAAGCCCTCGTTATGACCAGAAAAATCATATAAATAACACGCAAGTGTTTTTACTGTAAATATTGAATGAATATTTCTTTGTTATGAAACGCTCACAGAAAACAATGTATCACCGGATGACAAATATTCCCGTTACACATACACAATTTTTTGACCTCAGAGATATTCATCAAGCAAATGCCACTTTCTAAAGGCATATACTTATTTAGTTGATTCTAAGAAGCAAGTGCATCGATTGGTTGGATAATCGCTGCATAATTGTGATTGGTCAGCAAATTTTGAAGCCCTGGACACTTAAGCCTGGACTTTGATGAGAAGGCAGTCACAAGCAGTCACTCGCAGATTCAGGCAGACACTTGAAGAGAGCAGCAGACGCCCGCCGACCGCGGACAACATACTGTCATGGGCCCTCGCACCAGAGAAAGATCGTCTCCACCATACGAGCACCGTAGCAGAAAAGGATCAACTTTTGTTGTACACCCGCTGTCACGCCACCTACAAGACCTCTAAGGACCTTCCACTGACATCATCCCTCCGCCAGTTTCTCCACCGCTCGGAGAATATGTATATGTATATGTCGCAATATGTAATTATATTCTAATAAAACTCAGAAAGTCAGAATTATTAATGAATGGTCATACTAAAATTATTCAGGGTCAGAAGAAATATCATTTATAAATATAAATGGGCAATAAATTATTTATTTTAAAAATATCTTATAAAATACCTCGCTTGCAGCAAAACTGTTGATCAGAACATGAATAATTCTTAAGGAATCTATTTAATTGTATGTTAGACGCGAAAGTATTTAGAGCAACGAACGAAGCAGGAATAACAACAGAACGGCGATGGAGAGCATGTTTAGCTTGTTGTGTTGACATCTGACAATGTTACAAGCCCAACCAAGTAAGTTGCCTATAAACATATTGATAATGATAATGATGATAAACTCCCGACATGCCAATGAGAGTTCGACCTAAATAATGCACTATACGATAACATTATTGCAAACTGAAAAATGATAATGACCACCTGGCAAAATAATTCTTACCATTCAATATAAATTAAACCATCTAATATTTATTCTGGCTGTTTATATTCTGGCCTATAAATATAAATTCTGACCACAACCGTATTAAAATTCTGACACAAAAAATACAAGTTCAATTTTATTGATAATTTATCAAAACAGATTTAAAGAAAAATGTTTGTAATATAAAATAGATTACCCAAATAGCAATTCACAGCTAATAAAGAGTGACTATGAAAAAAAAAATTCGCCTAAAGTAAACGTCATATTCGACAAGAAGATGACTGACTAAAATAGCATTAAAAACACCGAATTAAAAATTACCGAGGAATACAATAATTACACAGGCAAATTCCCCAGCGAAGGTAAATATATATATATATATATATATATATATATATATATATATATATATATATATATATATATATATATATATATATATATATATATATACATACATATATATATATATATATATATATATATATATATATATATATATATATATATATATATATATATATATATATAAACACCGCTGAAGTCACTTAAAAAAATCAAAACTTTCAGTATATTTAATTGAGAGTTAAACTTTTTTTTAAGAACAAATGGGTGCCGCACAAACTTTAAAAATAACAAAGAAATAAATTAAAATATATTAAGATGCTAGTTCATACACATATGATAGTAAAATCAAGTTTTAACACGAGGTAAACAACTACATTATTAAAGAGATGTGCAATAACAAATCATTAGACTAATGGCAGTACAATTGTTAGTTTGATATTTTGCAACATTGAAATTGTATAAATACCCTTCAATATTTACAAATGTTACTTACTTCTTCATCGATCTTCAGAGAGCGATTATCCCTACCAAAATCACGAAAATGAAAATCGTAAGTAGAAATTTTAAAATTTCCTAATGTGTATGTGGTTAGACGTTACTATGTCAAAAACATGAGAGAAAGTGTATCGATCAGTAATTACAATTCAGTATTAGTACATAATATAATTATGTTTAAATTGTCCAGGCTATCGTCTTCGCTTTGTGCGCTATCGTGGCTATCTCTGGTGCTCCCCAGAAAACAGTCAAGATCATTCCAGTGTTGGAGAGGACTGAGAAGCATGATGAAAGAGGCCAATTCGTATTGAGATATTTGAGTGCTGATGGAACCGAAGTCAGTGAACAAGGAGCTTTGAAGAAGACTACCGATGGCAAGGATTACGTACTCGTCAAGGAAGGAGAATACAGCTTCACTGCTCCCGATGGACAAGTCTTCCGTACCAAATACGTGGCTGACATCAACGGATTCCATGCCACCGGAGATCATTTGCCCAAATCCGTCGTCGCTTAAATGAACTTATTACCAAAGATTTTTTTGATTGTAGGCAATATGTTTTTTTATAATATAGAAGTGGTATTATTTGTGTTTCTATGTTGTATAGTTGAAACTGTCATTAAGCATTTAGAGTACTTTTTGTTTTCGTCGCACAATTGACTGTTTAAAGATCTGTTTTGTTTCGCAGTTAAATTTGCACTAAAATTGTTTCATAAAATTAGTGAGTCGCAATTTAAAGTATTATTATATTTTTAACACTTGCGTTCAATCGGTTTTTTATATTTTTTTTTAATTCTGCATAAAATATCTATAAACTGTGGCTCACTATTTTCATAAAACAACTCAAATGCATACTTTAATGCTAAGCAAAATAGTTTACTTTTTACGTTTTTTTAGTAATAAAATAGCGCGTTTGCTAATATAAAATTGTGCGACGGGAGCAAAATGTAATCTAGACCCGAAGATGCTGGAAGACAGATTGTACAACATATCAACGTACTGCAATATTATACATATATGTATATATATATACAGCATATTTACATAAGAATACATTTTCTATAATATAAATATAAACATATAAACATAAAAAGTTATTCTAAAAAACATTGGAATGTACTTATATTTTTAATAAAATTTCCTACTGCAATCAATTTATTATTTTGTATTTTTTGCATAAGTTAAAAACGGTTGGTTTAGCAGCAAAAACTGCTCGCAAACTAAACTGCTTTAAGTGTAAATAAATTTAAAGAACGTAAAAATCATGCTGCGGATGAAAATCTCGAAGATGAGCTTGCTCAAAATAAAACATATGCTCATTCAAGAGCTTTCTCAAAATTAAACATACAAAAGCTTCAAAGCAAAATAATTATGTAAAACAATTTGACGAATGGGTGCCGCATCAACTAAACGAAAATCTAAAAAATTACCGTTATAAACTTTGCACTGTGCTTCTTCTACGCAACAAAAATGATCTATTTCTGGGTCAATGGACCACTTGAAATCACATTAAAATTGGATGCCGCCCTAACCAAATAAAAATCGAAAAAAAATACTGCAACAACATTTTATCTGCGCTTTTTTACATACGGTTAGTCGTGGACTACAAATAAAAGCTTTACAATTGGGTGCTGCACGAGCCGAATAAAACAGTTCATTACGTTTTCAGCTTCTCTATTGCAACAGAAACGTTCCATTTTTCGATATAATTAAAACGAATCGCTCGTGTATAATTCAAAGTGTAAAAAGCGTATATTTAATTACAACACAAATTAATCTGCATAATGATTGGACAAAAATGAAGACCCAAAGAATTTAACAAAACTAAAACTATACAAAATTACTACGTATGTACCCGGTATAACCCATTATTATTTTTAATCATATCAATAAAATCATGCCGTCGCCGCCGCAGTGAAAAATACTTTTTGTAGCAATATTACGACTTACAATGAAAATCGAATGAAGCTCTCCTATTTTGACAAATAGGAGAGCGCAAACAAAAGAAGTCAAAAATCCACGTCAAAAGCAATAAAATCGTGCCGTCACAGTGGGAACGCTCGTTACATATGCTAGGGCAATTATTTATCAGAACAGAAGTCTATTTATCAGGTTTTTTTAAATAGAAAATTCAAATGAGCATTATATAAAATATTTGTTCCATAAAACGGATCGTTTGTGCATTTCTGTTGGACAGATTAGACGCGAGCGATATGAATAATTCTTTGCAACAAATATTTTCCGTAAAAACTTACTTTACATAAATGCACAAAAACTTCGTTTTTTTCAAAAACAAAGTATTTATTCATATGAATATATTTCTTAAAATATTTACTTAATTAATTTATATATATAGGCATATATTACTTATTTATAGTAGGAAGTCTATTCTATCCCACTGTGCAGTGTTCGGGTGAACGGTCCCTTATAACATAAGCGACCCGCACCCAGCATCCGCACGCTGGGTGTTTACACCGTCGTTCGTTTATTAACTTTGTGTGCAAATATTGTTAGGGCCTCCGGTTCGGGTAGAGACGTAGGTAACGAAGTTGTGTCAGCCATTAGTGTGGCGCGATCTTAATTGGCCTACTCTTGGCCCGGGGGGCTCTCATAAATACTAGTGACTCGGTGCCCTCCTGCGGGACTGGAAGGAAATTGTCCCTTAAAACTTACCACATTACCCGCCCCTAATGGCTTTAACGGGGGTGCGAAGTGGCAAAGTGAAAAACGCTAATGAAACGAGCCACCACACACGTATGTATACGGTGTCGTGTGACGGAGCGCCAATTAAACTTGGCCTGATAATTCGGAAATGGATTTAATGGGTGTTGTTATTGGATTTCGAAGGTGTATTTATACGCTTAAATTGAGAGTAAATAAAATAAACCGATATCGCTAAATATTATTTGTATTTTTGTATTAACACGGTGATATCCTTTTGAACACTTTCAAGTCATTGAAATACAGTAAAAATCTAGGCCATTAAGACTAATAGTAACTAATAAAAAAAATTGTAAAAAATTTCGCAGCAAACTATAATGTCAAATCTTGTTCAGTGCTTTTGACCACTAAGTCATTATGGCTGTTCACTTCTATGAATAACGAATAATATGTAATTGCGCGTGAGGCGTAACAATGGGTATAGATCACTAAACCAGACTAATAAAAATGTGCTTTTTCGACGATGACAAGATACAATAAAATAGAAAGTCACTACTTGAATTCGCAACAGACATAATAATTCTATGTTTTCGATTTTCAGAGCTTAAATGATTAGGCGTAACTGTACAAATAAATATGTAATGGTCAACACTTCTAGCTAATTGTTATGAAAATGTCATCCCTTAATCACATGTAAACTGTTACTAAATATGATAGGATGAAAGAGTTCTTGGTACTTGTTAGTTAGCACGGTATCATGCTCAAAAATCACTAGTTGTTACTCATCATTGCGTTTCCAGTGCTGTTCAAACCCAAACCTAACCTTAACAAATGAACCATTACACATTTTTTTACTGCGCGGCTAATTTTATAGTACAAAATTAATTGTTATCAAAGGATTTTTTTAGTGCAAAATCAATTGTTATCAAGGGAATTTTTTATGACGCGAAATTAATTGCTTTCAAGGGATTACATTATGACTGCAGATAGAACTATTAAATATTTTTAAGAGAAGACGATACCTTGGCAAATACTACTTCATGAAGAACATTGGTGAACACTCTCTAACCACTTGAAGATAAACAGCTAATGAAAACATTATTTCAATGCACAAAATACTCATTTATTAACTTTACATCGTATGTTCATGTTAGTTAACATGTTCTTGACTTGAAGTATTATATTATTACCGATAGAAATAGCTTTAAACTGACTGGTTGTATCTGGGACAAAGTGAAGTTATATAATACGTGTCACTATTTCTGAACAAACTTTATTTGCGCGGCACGTCTGGCAACCCTTGTTCGCTTGTTTTCCGGAAATCGTGCATCACAAAGGGTGCTTTCGAATCGGTAAAGGCGCACAATAAACCCACACAAACATACACACGTTTCGGCGTTGCCTTCGTTAGCATATGTCTTTTGACCCGGTGGGAATTAAAACAATGAGGCCAATCGGCGTGAAAAGCGCGAAGAGCCGAAGTACCACTCGTGGCGTTACCCACCTGTTGCGACGTGACGGGCGAGCCTTTGTCCCCCGGCGTGCACCACCACCACCGTTACAGTCACCGTCACCATTACGACCGCCGTCACCGCCATCCGAGCGCGGTCCACCGCCATCTCGCGGTCTATTCGAAGCTGTCGGTCTGAAACAGGCAAAGAAAATTTCAGTCAATTTACAAATTACTCAAAAAATAATTTAGATACTACTTTAATAAAACATGTAATAACTTAGGAACTAAAACACATTATTCAGCGACTTCACAATCAGATCCAGAAAACTACTCCATTCCTAGACCCTGCGTTCCTTTTAGTTACACGCCACTAGTAAAATTAATGAAAAAATAATTTAAAATAAACTACAGTATGTCCGAAGTAATCCGTCTTCCTCCTCTTGATGGTTAAAAGAAGCTAATCAAAAAATCAAAGAAATGAAAATATTTTACTTTTCCCTTGAAAAAAGCTTAAATGACGTCCCTGATTCCAAACCAGAAATTTTAGGGTTATCCCTCAAAAGAAATCTAAAAATAACAGTCTCGAATCTATCCCGAAAATATTTTTTAAAATATGTCATTCAGTGAAATCATATCAAAATACATTTTCACCAGTAGATATATATTTTTATCACTAAAAATATAATTTATTTGGCAGGTGCTAGTAAAATTATATAATACTAAACTCTATACGTACATACTTATCATTATTTATTTACATCCGATATATAAATGGTTGTATTTTTCAGTGAAGTCTAAATACACTTTCATATAAACCGAATTTTGACCAATAGGAGAACGCAAATCAAAAATCCACGTCAAAAGCAATAAAATCGTCGCAGTTTCCACAATTTATTTAACATAGATATAATCTTAATCACTAACACATATTTTTGAGTTTTATTTATAGAATACAGATAAATTTATGATTGAATTTGGGAAAGAAGAAACGGAGGTTCAATGAAAAATATAAGTTAGAAAAGTGGGAGGGGTTCCTAAGCTACAATCGGCAAATTAAAATTATGAAGTCCACAGTCAAGATTAAATTTTGTCATGATGTGAAAGTAAGATAGAAAAAAATGGCAAAGAAATATTTCAGAATTACTCTTGTTTTGCCTTTTGTACGTGAGCGTGGGACAATTTTAATATATGAGTTTTCTTATCGTAAAAGCACGTGAAATAGCTTAAAAATGTGTTTCTACTATGAGTCAAAGGATTAACAGAAACTTTATGAAGTGCCAACCATTGTCAACTCTCGCGGATTTGATAACTTAAAAGCATCATCAAATTTTGAATGAAAATGTTATATTCTTCTATTAATGAATCACCTAATTGTACATGCAAAATTTATTTTTTGCATATTTGCAAAAAAGAAAATTAAATATTTATATGTAATTGGTATCAAAATTGCATTGAAATAGTATTAAAAAATCTTGGACTAGCTGTGCTAATCGCTTGTTATCCATCAATGGATAACAAGCGATTATAAATCACTGACGGTAAGTAGTAATAATAGTCTTAAATGTCATTTTGTTTGTGTACAACCGTCCCCCGATTATGTCGTGTGTATTTTTAGCAAATACTTTTGTTAAACGGCAAATGTTTGATGATGCCGGGAAGAAATGTGTCATAAACCTTACATTGTGAATCCATACTTTCGGACTGTTAAATAGGGATTTCCAGTCCCTTTTCGATACACCGCTCTATATGTATATTTTTTTATTATTTTATTTATTGTATTATATAATGAGTTATTAGCTATAAAAATTAATGAAAAAATAAATATTGAATAAATATTAAAAATATATTCGTTTCCATGAGCTTTGCGAAGGGGAAAAGCCATTTAATTATATTTTTCAGTTTGTGAATTATTACGTCGTCAATTATTTAAAGGGTTTCCCAATTAATTTTTATTTGTTGTCCAATTTTCTTTTTAAAACTGAATTTTACTCAAATCGACAATGCTGGGATTACGAATACGATATTATATAACGTAGCCTTGTTTTTCTTAATAATTGTAAATTGCGACGTTAATTTTTTGCTTATTATGACACAAGTTCGAAACATTTCTGGTATTATGTAACTGCAAAATGAGCATTGGAATCAAAAGTAATAAAGTTCTAATTGCTAATAATTGCCAATAAATCAGTACTTTAAAGCAATGTTTTATATTTTAAATGAAATTTTTATTGTGTAATATTCTCACTTTTTATATGAAACATGGGCTTAGTATATCATATAATCTTAACCAGGGGTCGGCAAACTAATGCTCATTAGATGGAAATAGATTTTACATTAGCAAAGTATGCGCTATATTGTATTGTTAAGGAGTTGCGAGATATGACTGTATGTGGTGCTCCTATTGCTTCGCGTTCCATTCTAATAATTCGAAAGCGTCGTTAGTACAAAGCATTTTCAATATATTTTTATTTATTTTATTATCCGCGATATTTTTCAAAAAAAAATAGACTAGTGAACTTTGAATGTCGTGCTTTTAAAGAATAATAGAGTGACGGAGAAATAATTTTAATATCAAATTAGATATTTATTGTTCGATGACATCATGTTTGTACTATAAGAATACAATATATGTCAACGATCAGAACGGATTTTTTTCGCTGTAATAAAATAAGACTATAACATAAGTTTGTTCAAGAGTAGCTCTTTTTTAAGTAATAAAATAAATCCATTTACTGATGGTAAAGTAATAAAGCTATATTTGATTTTTACAGTCTTATTTCCATCTATCATGCTTTATTAATTTTATTAAATCTTCCGTTGTAATCTGACAGGCGTAAGCTAATGCGTTACAACGGGCAAATCTGTACCAACTGAGTAAGTCAAACGGACTGAATTGGTGATATCTATAATATTAATTATAAATTACTATGAGCTATACAATTTATAATCAATAGATGTCACTGCAGCTAAAACCGTTTTTTTAATTATAGCGCATTTTCTTATAAATTAAAATTTGAGTGTCACCGCCGGGTTTCGAACCAGCAACTTCAGAGTTTTTAGTCTGAGACGTTACGGACTATTGTTGTTAGAAGTGTTGAGCACATTGTGAGTAACATCAATAGCCAATTTAATAGCAAAGAAAATTATTTTTAAATATATACACTGACTTCACCCAATGGTTACCAAACTTTTTTGCCTTCGAATGTCCTTGCTAAATCCCAAAAATAAACTAAGAGATTTCTCTAAATATGTCTTTCAGGTGACGAATATGATTCATTAAAATCATATCATTGAGGATTTATATTTGTATTTGTCCGCACCCACATAAATAGATGTTTTAAGATAAAGTACATAAAATCACAAGTGATGAATTTCGAGCCCCGGTTTGATAAAATGTTATATCAAAAAAAAAAGCCATTACAAAATTTCCTCAAGTTAAGCTTTTCACTATCGACGCGTATATTGTATATTTTAGTTTAATTTAAGTTTAGTTAAAATTGTAAATTTTAGAGAATAGCAAATGTTTCGTTTTTTGAAACTCTACTTAATTTTTCGTAGTGGCACATCGAGCCTAAAATATTTTTAATCCGACCTTTTACGAAAAATAATTGCCAACCGTTGCTCTAAAAAATATGATTTATGATTTTTTTTAGATCAACAATATTAAATAAATCATTTCTAGTACGCCGCTGATTTTATTGTTAATGTTTGTACATTCATAAGATAATTATTGAAGTCACTGTCAGTTGGTACATATTTGTTACCGTTGTACTGTAAGCAAACATTATCAATGATGAAATATTTAATGTAGCGCCGAGTCTTTGACGGATAAATGTTATGGAACATCAAAGTGATGAAGGATGCTCCGTGAATAATACGACTGTATGATTCTGTAGTTCTAGTGATTGGTATTATTTAGTAAAAAAAATTCAGTACATAGAATGACTGTTTTGTGGCACTTTATTGTATTTAGGTTACCGACCGCTGTTCTAGACTTTTTATAAAGTGAAACAGCTAGTATTATATAACATATAATATGTATATGTATATCATATACGTATATACAAATATTTCTATAGTGTAATATATTAGACCACGAGGTACTAATAAAGGAAAATGTGAAAAGCACATACACACATAGTATAACACATGTGCACGAATCGATTCGCAAAAAAACACATCAACAACAAAGACAGGTTGCGTGACTGAGCCGCCGATCACGCAAAGGCGTTTTAATCGCATTTCGTAAATGTGTATAAAATTTCAACCCGCTGTTACTATTATGACGGTATTGAAAACACTGATGTGATTCGATTTGGTCGATCGAGTGGTGCGATACAAACAATGTCTAATGATACAAACACAATAATGCGTGTGTTGACTTTGGTCGTTTGATAAATAGATATTCAACCAGAACTTGAACAAATACCGAGTTTGGTAAATATTTACCCGAAGAGGCTTTCACTGACGCCAAATAGCTAAAACTCCTGTTAAACCATTATAAAGTCATTATTATAGCATTAGTCTTTACATTTAATGTCTCGATTGGGTTTATTCACGAAATACTTTTACTTTGACAACAAAAAATAGCATTTTAATTAAATATTTAAAATTGATTACATATGTATATAATAAATTATAATACACTGCATAATTATTTTTCTTGATAATTTTAAAGAAATGTTCATTTTTGTTATCGTAGTGATATGTTTATAATGTATTCCTATAATTATTTGCTACCATGTATAGAATTATTGTTAGAGTAGATTTTGTATTTTTATGTAACTTATAATAATATTATTTTGCAACAAAAATTAAAATGATAAAAAATACATTCTTTAGCGTTAGCCCAATGTGTTACAACGGAGTAAACACAACCAAGTTTGTGACAGTGACATATATTTTATTAATTATAAACTATTATTAACAATTACAATTAACAAATGTCACTATTTATCATTATGCCATAATTTATTACGATATTCATTAGTGAGATTAGGAAAATCTAGGAGCATCCAATTATGTAATAATCACAAAATCCTATCTCTCAAGACAATAATTTTTTAAAAACACTGCTGAATTGTCACAAAGCTTGTCATATTGTCGCAGACCAAGATTTTGGCGAAAAATGAACTCCACAAATCAACGCGCGGCACACGCGAGAGTGTACCTATATATTCGAAAGCCCTTGCATTTTATAATAGTTAACTCTGATATGATTAATACTAATATTAATGTTATATAACATAAAAATAAATATTTATGTATTATACAATCTATATATAAATATATACAACTTATATTTTTAGAAAAATAATAATTTAAGTGTGTATATTATATTAAAATTCATTGATCCGATAATCTTGTGATGTAAATGATGAACCACCAATTTATAATCCATTTGCATGAAAACATAAAAATATAATATAAAAATGCTTTTATATACCAATGGATTTACACAACGTTGATTCATTATAGCTTATGAATCATAGGTCATACTGTCATTGATCATTAGTATCCTAAAATTTAGTTAATATATCTATAATTCATAGAAGTAAAATAAATAAGAACTTATCATAAGTTAATTAATATGGACAACATAGGCGTGGTAAACACAATCAACAACCACTAAATAAGTACTGAGACACCAGACTAAAATCAAAGCATGTAAATCAGTGATATATAATTAATTAATTAGTTAAAGCTTTATTTTTTAAACGCACAATAAAATTATATATTATGATTTTCATTCGTGAGATAAAGAAAATCTAGGAAAAACTAATTTGTAATGCTTGATTGGAATTATTATATATAATTATCACTAATTTGCATTAATTAAAAAGCATTGAATTTCATAGGGGATTTAAAGCAAGTCTTTCAGGCATTTTCTTATCGTGCTGGAAATATGAATCTATAGATACTTTGCAATAGTTAAGTAAGATACAAAGAAGAATAAAAACAGCCTGGTTAAAGAATCATCATAAGTGTTTTAGAATAGCACTACCTTTTTGCTTAGGATTATAGGACGTAAATACGATTACTAAGGTCCGATAAAGGATAAAATAAAATAAAAATATTTATAAGATTGGAATAATTAATATGGGTCCTTTTTCGAATCACCTTTGTATGTTATAGCTTACTGTTTGAAAACCACTGACCAAACGAGTAGACCTTCTCAATAATTGAACACGGAAACGAGGCATCGACGCGTAAAATCGTTGCCTACCTTATCACCCAGTCCCGTGTAAATATTTAATTTACCTGATCAATGGCGCAATGAAATCCACGACTGTTTCAAAATAACGTTTGACGAGGGTTGTTTGCGCGCCAGGTGTGTTGCTAATTCGATCGACGGTACTCTACCCAGCGACTCGGGTTCTTTTGGACCCCTAAGCGCCTCCAAGGGGTTTTCTGTCGCAAAAACAGCCCTCAAACACCCGGAAAGTCTAATAAATTATCATACATTATTACTCGGACCATTAAAAAGCCATTTGAGGCGGCGGAGGACGCCAGGTGGAGACTAATAATCCAACCTGAGGGATCGATATGACGTCACGGGAAAAGTGGGGTGTAATCGTTTCGCGTATTTCATGGAAATGAGGGATATAATTTTTGCTCCAAGCCTCCCCTCTCGAAATAACAAAAGGCTCCAACGAACTGCGAAAACCAAACCCTTTTAAATTGTGTAATAACTGTAATATTTAGCTTATACAATTTAATTCATTGGCAATTTCTGGAACATAAATATCGAATGGCATTCTATACTTTACACATACGTCGAAATGGTGTAATCGGTAAGCTGTTAGACTAATGCACATAGCTGTGATTTAGATTTCAATAAATAAAATATTTTATTAATAATATAAACCAGTCACAGCTGCGTAGTGATTTATGATGATTAAAAACAATAATATATTTTAGGCAGGGATGTGACTTATCAGAAAAATAACCCTTAAAATAATATTAAATAATCAATCGTCTTGAGGTTGACATTGTAATGTTTATAATTTTATGGTATAAGGACGACGGAAAATGGACGTTTTCCTTGATTTACATAGATTCCACTTGTATAGAAATGGCAAAATGTAAAAGTTTCCTCTCTAACGCGTCAGTAAATAGAAATTTTGCAACACTATGTGTTTCTTCTATTGGTAGTTAATTGTTAATGACATCACTTTACGCACTGTCATTGTGACAACAATAGTACTTATTTTGATACTTTGCCCCTTTTTGTTAAAAAAAATTTTTTAAGCGAAATTTGAAAAATAACTAAATTGCCAACGTGTGCCAAAATTTAATTACACTTTTTTCTGTATAGAGAAGCTAATATAAATCCAAATTATTTATATTATTTTTAAAATGTCTTTAAAACTAAATATATTTTTCTTAAGAAATAATAATATTTTAAGTGTTTTACAATTTGAAACGATAAAATCAATTCCGTAGTTCGTTCTTAAGCGCGCCAAAACAAGTATTTCCCTTAAATGTCAAATTTGCTTACATATGACAACTCTTCTGTCATATGTTAAGCGCATGCCACGCACAGTTAGTGCAATTAAATAAACAGTTAAATATGTTATAAGTGTAAATTGAAAATTATTCAAAATTATGTAGCACTTGGAATTATAGACAATATAAACAAAACTTTAAATTATAAGTGTGACAGTAAGTGTTTGGTTATATGAATAATATATCACGGTTATTCTGACAAAATTACTATTCACTTTATAGGATAAAATATTAAAATACAAACAGCAGTGATTTGTCAATTAAACATGTACATACCAAAGTTAATTAAACACATTACACTGGTAGTAATAATGTTCAAAAAGTTACATTTTACCCAATAGATAGTATCGTTTACAGTAAATTTTCAGAAGCAATGAAAGATCTAATAACATATTCCAAACATTTTATCAGTTGAAGAAGAGATGCCAATCTACGTATTTAATCCTTTACGGATACTTCCATTGTTGTTTGAATTTAATTTCTGGATTATATTAGTAGCAATAATGTGTTCAATATTTAACTCCTAATAAAGATCTTATTGTTTTTAATTATTTTTCAGAAGCAATGATAGAACAATTTGATGACCTATGTGACGATAACGTAGAATTGGTATATATAAACAAAAAGTGGATCATCTCAAGTTGAAGTCACTGTCAGCATTTATTATCTTTTTATAAAGAACATACTACATACGTTTGATGTAACTAAATACCCTGAATTTCGTTGTTTCGAAAGAAAAATGTTTGCACGGAACAAAAATTGATAAAAAAACTATGACGTCATAATAATTTTGCCATATCGGAATTAAAAATAGCCCACTGTTAGATATTTTGGCTATGGATTATTCCAGGTATGCAATCATATATTTATAATCATTGTAAAATGTCATTTATTAGATAGCATCCAAGAAACTACACATTTATAAGCTGTCCGTTGGCTGATGTATTGCGAATTTTTTTTGCTGCAATAATGATTTTAATTTAGTTTGTTTATATGCCTTGGTGTATACAACAATTTACTCACTACCCTAAATATTATTACTATATGGCACAAAAAATGTAAAAATCAAAAAGGTGAGAGCCCATGACTGACGTTTTAGGATAAATGTACATCGTAAATAAATAGATAAATAAATATTTTTTATTAGCATTTATATGATTTGATCAACCTGGTATATTTGCGATGTAATTTAATTCAGTCAAATCTAACGAATATATACATTAAATCGGAAGCAATGATATGTATATTATGTATTGTAAAAGAAAAAACTCACTTTTTGGCCTTGGAACTCAAAATTTGAAGATTTCAACACGATCGTTTATATAGTTTAATCAATGTATTCTTCTAATCCACACACACATTATGTATACATTTATTTTCATAGTTATAACACACATAGTTAATTTGCAATCCGAATATTTGTATAGCCAAAACGAACAACGCACATAACGAAACAATGAAATTAATTGTCGCGAAGCAATATTATTTAAAACTGTTGCCACGTTACTGTCGGCCATCTTGTTTTGTATTTGAATGCTTATTTTTCATTGGTCGAAACAACAAAATTCATTACCGGAGACAATTGAGCAATTTTAAATTTAAAAATTATAATTAAATATATATTATATACACATTTCATACAAAGCGATATGATTTACACAATACAAAATTGAGCATAAACTGTTTAATATTAAAGCGTGCCGCGTCCGGAAGTGGAAGTGGAAGCGGCATAGAACAATTATATATAAAATTAAGATTAAAATAAAATCGAGCTAGGTTGCATATAATGATTATTAGCTGTAATAATAGTATATTACTGATTTACAGACTTTATCTTAAATCTGTAGTCTCACTACTTATAAAGTACACGTTGAATATGTTCACCCTATTCACATATTGTAACGCATTGGGATATTTCCAGCCGTGTTGTAACAAAATACTTACAATGATTAAATAAAATATTTCATTTTGAAATATGGATCTCTAAATTCTTTAGCTTTTTTTCTTTGGCACCGACCTTTGTGCACTTGTTCGAATATGTTATATGAAAAAAAATATTTTTAGAAGATTAAAATGGCAAGAATCAATTGTTTTATTAATTAATATTTTAACGGTACATTATCAATAATAATAATACTAAAAATAAATGCACAACAATTGTAATCGAATGCTGATAAAGTTAAGTTGTGGTAATGTGGTAATATACATTTTTTTTTTGATTAACCGTTTATCATAGAATAAAAGTCCTTTTAAGTGATGTATAATAAACAAAGTCAAAGTATTTTTTAAATATATACAGACAATAAAGACAACTTGAACTTAATTTGGTGTAGCATTATTAAGACATTAGAATTTTTCAATTCACTGTATAATGTTTTTAAAAACTGGTCTTTAGACGGAATAAGATGCGAAAATACCCTTAAATGAGATTTTGTTATATCAGTCTTTTTCGTTTTTAACGGCTGCTGTTCAGATTACAATGGTGATATAATTTTGAAGCATAGAAATAACAATATATTTAGGACAACCCATTTGCAAAATTGAAAAAATATAAACGAGTGATTAATCAATGTAGTGGTTTTGATTATTAGCCATCAATTTAGGTAGGTGTGGCTTATCTAAGGTACGGCTGTATGCAGCACCCATTATAAAATTCAAAATGTTTCTTTGTATATATTTTTTGCTTAAAATAACAAAAAGTGGTTTATACTTATATATGTATCTTTAGCAGATTATTGATTTTCCGAGATTTTAGATTAAATTTTATAACGTAAAATTAAAGAGGAGTTAAGGTGTATGTGAAATGTCTTAAATGAAACTTATTATTTGTAAATATATTATATATCAAGCGCTTAATTTAATTACTTAATAAATAAAAAAGGATTTTACATTTAAAGTGATGTAGGTGTATTTTTTAATTTGTTAAATAGAACAATATTTCTTTCAGTTTAATGGGAGATTTAAATACCCCACCCTATCTTTATTATAAATCTTACACGTTCCCAGGAATTTTTATTTGTAAAATATTTGTTTGATAAAAATGTACACGGAATTTAATTATAGAGTAAGCGAAATTAAAAATTCAGGGGTGGCTTTAAAATAACAGTGTGGTAAAAATTTACACAGACACAGTATAACGCAGAAAAGGGTAAACATCATATAATATGGACAGGTTATGAAAGCAAAAGGTGCAAAAGGGTATAAAGGTAAATGGAAAATGTAATACGAACTCAACGAAAATTCTCAGATAAGACATGAAAAATGTTCATATGCTACCACCTGAAATTTTTATGCTGTGTTTGTATAAATATATTTAAAGTTACTCTCGTGTTTGTGTTAAAATATTTTACTTACATTACAAAATATTTATTAAACTTTGAAACGTTAAAAGCAGATTAAATATTTTTTTATGTTTGACTTTAATCATATGCTAATAGTTTCTATTTATTCACAAAACAATCATACCTCTTTAAAATATATAATCACCTCTAGTATTTATATCTAAATATAATTTTCAAATCAATTATATGATAAAACTAATATTTTTAAAAAACGATAAGAGTTTTTTGTTATATGTCAAATTATGGCATTCAAACACTAAAAAAAATACAACACAATCAAGAGTGTGGGTAAAATTAGAGTTAATGTTTGAAGAGCCACATACGCCTATGCAAAGAGCCGCATGTGGCTCGCGAGCCGCGGTCTGCCGACCTCTACCCTAACCGATAAATAACAATAAAAAATATGCAATGACCAAAGATTATTTTTCTTATTTATACTCCACCATACAGCACATTTAAAAAATCAGAACGAAGCAAAAATAAATTTTAAAGCCCTAAAAATTGAGCGTCCAGCACCCGCACGCTCGTTGTTGCGGTACCTGGCGACAGTGAGGAACGGACTACTACAATATAATAGTTGTATCTATTTTTTTCTTAGGATACTAATATATACTGTAATAATACGTTTTTAAAGTAAAAAAAATATTATAATAAATATATTAGAGCATCAAAGTCTACATGTAAAAATAATATCTATTAAAAACGTGAATCATCGCTTACTTAAAACAATGCGCAGAAAAACAGGTTGAGTCAAAACCAACACATTTACTAATTTCTCAAGCTGTGTAAATAAAATGTAATACATATTTTCTTCTTTTTACTATATTGTCGGTTAGTTTAGTTTACTCCCTAGTGATATTTTTTTTACATATACATAATTTTCCGTTGAATTTTTAAAAGGGCACAAGTCTAGTTGTTAATAATACTATTTTAAATACAATTTAACACATGCCAAAATAATAATAAATACATAGATATAATTATAATGCTCTTAATTTATTTGCAAGTGAAATAATACATATTTTATTTATGTCTTTAAAGATTACTTAATTTATTAATTTGTTATTTTGATCATGTAATACGGTATAAAAAATCTAGAACGGGAGTCATTATGTTCTTGAAGCGACGCACTTCAAAACATATTGTGCCAGGGCCAACGCATTCACCAGTTTTTCAAGCTGTTTGATTGTCTCATATACTTTATTTACAGCTAAGTTGCAATATAATATTACTTTGCATTCATGTTTTATTAGCAATTGGATTAGTTTACCTTTGATTTTTAAACGGGCACAAGCTCACATAATATTACTATAAATATAAAATCGCTAAATACATTAAAAAAATTAAAACATAAACATTCAAAACAAATGATAATTTCAATTACAAATAAATTAGAGTAAATTATAAGAAATATTTAGATACTATCAAAATAAAAGTAAGCAATATAAAAATATACAAATCTTCTTTAGAAACATTTTTAATATTTTTTTGTAAATGTTTAAAATAAATTAGTATTTTTTTTATATAATAATAATATTTATATTGCCACCAATATTTTACTATTTGTTTTATTATTAAAAGATTCACATTTCACATAGTCATTTGTTTTATTATTGTCGATTTTTGTTTTTTACGCAAAATTACAATTTTATAAGCTATTCGAATAACAATAATAATTATAAAAAATATAGTACCTTTATATTATTAAAGACTAAAGCATCTACAACATATAGAAGTAATAAAATAATGTATAACCTTCGACAAAGGAAAAACTCGATGCACCGCTGCGGTCATGCTGCAGAAACACGCTCAACGATCACACAAATTTTCATCGATCAGCCGTGTACTAATAGACCGTTTGTATTAAAATATGATACCGATATGTCTACTATACAGATACAAAAAACGTCTTTTCAAAGACGACGTTCCGATGAGATATTTCGTGAGTTGAACTGGTTTTGCGGTTGTTATAGAAGCGCGCCCCCGTGGCGGCGGCACAGGGTGAACTGGCTCGGGCGGAGTCTCCTGCGAGGAGACCCCGCGCTACCCCTTCCATTCTAGGGGTGGTGAGCCCCCCGAGGCCCCGTCCTCCCGCCAGTTCTCTACAGACCGCGCCCTCACACTGTTGATTCATCTACTTCCACATACTTCAGAAATCAATTAGTACCGCAACATCGAACGCACACACGGGAAAATATTATTCTGTGTCTCTTTTCATAGAGATCCTTCAATTTTCATCCCTTAATAATTAACTTAAGAAATAATTTTAATATTTAATATTTCGCTATATCATTTTAATACAAAAGATTCACATTTCACATAGTTTTTTACAAGCATATACATGCTCATTGTCAGCAGGCTTTAGTATACCAGCAACGCGGTTTTCGTCTTTGTTCGCATATGATTTATATCGCTTGTTTAAAGGTTTCGCGAAAATCCACTGCTTTTTCCCCCTTTATTTATGACATATTACACATGCACCAATCGAGAGCTCAGAATATGCGCTGATGAACTGAAAGTGTTTTATAGCATTAGCTGTATTTATAAATGGATATTTACTGTGGAAATGGTTGATCGACTACCAACTCTAGTGGCATATTATTATAGCATATGTGTTTTAAAGCATTAAATATATTTGGAGTTGGGGCATATTTTAAGGCGATACTTTCAATTAATCATAGCTATTTTCTTTTCGGCTTAAAGCAGCTTTAATTTACTATTCTTCATGGCTTAGCTATGGCAATCCATAATTCATAAAGATAGTCATAGATGGTGACAAAAATTGTCTTGCAAGATGAATGCTTCTCTTATAGTCAATTTTATGTCACAATGTCACGAATGATGCTTAAAAAAACTCATATATGTGCTGGCAAATTTAAATAAATAATTAATTTAACATAAAAATATACGACATAACAGATAAAAAAATACAGGCAAAGCCCATTAAAAAGCTAGATGCTTTTTTAACGGATACGATGATATAATAATATTGTTGTATTTTATAAAATCAGATTATATATTTTTTTTTTTTTATACATATAAGTATGTAGTAAATACAGGCATTAAATCTATTCAAATAGTTTGTATTTTATTTTTATTAATACTAAACGATTTTGTTATATCCTGTCAGCAAGTAGCGTAGCTAGGATATGTGCCGCCCAGGGCGATCCTTAAAATTGCCCCCCCCCCTATGCATTTTTTGCAGGGTCATAAAATCAGCATTTCAAATAATAAATTGGTTAATATTATGCTTTTGTTATTCGTGGTTTTATATATGTTTTAGTGCATTCAGGGTTAAGAAACAAACTAGACGATCCCATCGCGAATATGCCGCCCCCAAGTAAGTGCCACCCGGGGCGGCCGGCCCCTCCATAGCTACGCCACTGCTGTCAGTGTAAGTCTAATGCGTTACAACGGGGTAAATCAGTACCAACTAGTGACTGATGAATCAGTGACATCTTTATAATTATTTATATGTAATATAATGTATTGTAATTAAAAGATGTACCTTTTTTAAAATGTAGATTTTGTAGATAGCGAAAACTTTATTCTTTAAGAACAGCTTTTGCTACCGTAAAGAAGAAAAAGTTAACTAATGTCAAGTGCGGAAAATTTGATTGATCTGAATAGCGCGATGTTTACAATACAACAAAAACAACTACAATTTTCCTGAAATTTTTCTTTTTTCATGTAAGAAAAAGTATGACAGTTATTTTGTAATATATTTACCACAGTTTTACGAACTTAATAGAACTATATTTACTTTGATTTATTGATAAAACTAGGTTATATAATATTGATGATTTTAAGTATTGGTTTTCAGACTCAATAGCTAATAAATTTATAGTGCTATTTAAAATTTTGCAGTATTGATTTTAGTTTTTTAGACATTCTCATAGTCTGTGTATTAAAATGATGGGATCAAAATAACATTTTTGCATATTTTTATTTTTATTTAAGCGAGCCAACTTATACTTAAACCAATATAGGAATTTCATGTACACATCATTATACATATATGTGTATATGAATATATGATAAGCCTATTTATAACTCGACCGAATAAATTTGTATTAAGCGGGTAAATCTTATAACAATCGTAGCTATAACTTTAATTTATGCGTGTTGTAGTTGAACGCCTCCCTTCGGGAAAGTCCCGTTCGTAATGACTAAGTATTATATCACCTTCGGGATATAGTACATAGAACGGAAAATAAATAAATATCTAAGTGCTACAACATGGATATACGGTATAAAAAGACTCGTTAAAAATGTAAAATATGCCGTCCTTTATGAATGCATATTTTTTAATTAAGATTTTTGTACAACGGTAAAAATATAAAAATTGATATGTGCTACATGTGCACCTTTGTTGTAATGTAAATACGGGTATAAATATTTAGCTCGGGAAAGAGTTTCCTGACGTACGCAACATTCCGCAGACCAATGGAAAAAAACCATGCGTTATTTATGGCAACCCTCGATCCGGAAAATATTAAAAACGTGGCACATGTTCAGATTTCCAACCGCATTTTTATGTCGGTCCATTGTTATTGACTGTGAGACCGACATAATGCTGATGTATGTGGTACTATGTATTGTTGATCCAAAAATATAGGCTTTCATTTTAGAATATTAAAAAAATTCTTTTATATTGACTGATTCCTATTATAAAAAATTGGGTGGCAAAAAACAACAAAAGATATTTAAATTACGTTGTACTTTGATGCTAAAAAAATATATGAAAGAAAGGGTTTAGCAATAAATATAAAAGAGATATAAAATGATTTATTTATATGTAAAATTGATTAACTTTCATTTCAGCTGTTTCCTTATGTATTTATCTGAAAAAAATCAAGATGTGGCGACACAAATTTTCAAAAATATACGCACTCGTACAATTATGTAAATTAAGGCGAAAAAATATATCACGTAATTTTTTAATGGGATTTTGAAATGAGCCGCCGAGGTGATGCACTCAAGAGATCATAAACCAATGCTAAAGATACATACATATTTTTTGGCACGCATGTAACATACACAAATTGTCAACAAGCATTATAGACTAATAGTATAAATCGGTGACTAATACATGAAAGATCTAGATTCGAATCCCATATAAACATCAAATCTCTGCTGAGATCGGAATTAGTGATTATTATACAATTATTATGTGTTTTAGACAAAAACAAAAAGTCTGGTTCCTCTCCGAATAATCAACATTGGTCAGAAGGTTGCTTTTTTATAATTCTAGATGGTATAGAAACCAGAAAACTGTCTCACTGAATTATGTCCTTTATATATTTCAGTTAGAACTTGGCTATAGGCAATTTCGACTTCGGTTCCGAACTCTGTTTAGTCGATCTCACACCAAACAGAACTACGCTGAATCGGCCGAGACGACCCTTAGAAGAACGAGTAAAGCTTCTACTTCGAATCTTAAAGAAATAAGAGAAAAATAAATACGACAAATTGCAATGCCATATTTATATTAAAAAATTCTATTGACTAAAATAACCGTATATAAGCTGCTCTGTGAATACGAGAGAATGTTGAAACTCAGTGACTTAATGAAATCTGAAATTGAAACCTGAGCGAAAATTTTCAATAAAAATATTCCATTTTTATAGGTATGTCCATTACACTTTTATCTCTTTCGTGAGTGCACGAGTGTACGCCGCTTATGAAATAATACCGGAAGTAATTCGAGAATACCGTGCAAAGGAAATACGATCCGCTGTTTTGGCAACAAAGGTCACAAACACATTTGTGTTTATGACATCAGATATTAATGGCGGCTATTGTTGGCGATTCGTTCATTCTTTTTCCTTAGAAAATTATAACGCTAGACGCTATGGTGACTCACTATAATTATTTCTATGATAGCATACAATTCCTCGTAATATACACACACTTTCAATAAATTTTCTTGGAAAATTCATGAAATTTTAATAAATCATTTTATTGTAACTATTGTATTTTTCACGTACTGTAGATATATTTCACTGCAACCTTGTCCCAAATGTAACACTGCAAAGTATGACACGTGCGGATTTTGCTACAGTTTCACATTGACCTAAAATCTTATACAGCGTCCCTGTTTTTATTACAATTTTACAGTCACGTGCTACTTTTGAAGCTTTACTTTAAATATAATTTATGTAAAATTTAAATTACACAGTAAAACAATATTTAACAACAAAAATATTTAACTAGATTTATAAGCTGATTATAAGAATATAAATTAAATAAAAAAATATCAGTATAACTAAGCTTTTTCAACAACAACAAAAAATATATATTTAATCTGTTTTCGTTTCGAAACCCTCTAATACTGTTTTGTTGTTACATATGCATGCAGTTCACTGTACATAGTCAATACTTTTTATATGCTTTATAATTCTGATACGATGGAAAAAAGTATGAAAAGTCTTTTTACCTTTATCATGAAAACTTTAAAAAAGGTTTTAAAATACGATGAATTATATAAAAAATATACAAGTTAAGTAACAAATATACAATATCGATAGAGCCTACTATAAGACATTAACCCTTTGAGTAGTGAGTTAATTTATAAGCATTTGTTAATTTGATAGTATTTAATGTTATGTATTTTTCCATAATTATTTTGGTGTTATTTATTTATTAGTATTTTATGTTGCATTTATAGTAAATTATAGAAAATATCAGTGATTTTTAACGTTTTATTGCTCTGATTTATATTGTTATATTTTTGTATTAGTACGTTTTAATAAACTAAAAAAAAATATTCGCCTTTTATGGATTTTTTTATATCAATACAGAGGCTATCAATATTTTTATAACATTAATATAAAATATTTTTATTATGGTAATTAATTTGGTACTCTTTAATTTATTAATATTATTTTCTATAGAAATCATTTGATTACATTTAAATAATATTATATAATTATAATGTTTTCTATTTAATTTTTTTTCAGTTATATATGTAAATTTATACTATCTGGGGTACCTCAAAACAGTGAAAGATCGACCGCCGTACATGTACGGCGACACTTCCGAAAGGGTTATTACTTGACCACGAGTCCTAATAATGACTTGATATCGTAACATGTTCTTGCCAAATATATTTTTTTTGTAATTTATGTTATAGATACCTTTGCCTACCATTAAATATTATACACTACATAATGATTCTGATGTAAGAGATTTGTAATCTATGATGATGAATATATTAATTAGAATATGGATTACTTAAACTTGTAACTTTATTAAAATATATTTAATTGTTTTATAAGAAATAAGAATATATAAGACTAAACTGCGTTTATCAAAAATAATTATTCAAGAAGCAATTATAAGAAGAACAAAAAAATATGCATGAATTTTTTTTATAATCTACTAAAATCGCTAACTATTGACCCGAAAGACCTGGGTTCGAATTCCATATGGACCTTAGTGTTTTTTTTAATTTTAATTGTGTCTGGAGAATCGGAATTAATGATTATTATATAATTATTCCGAGGGATCATTACAGATTAGGTTTACCTAAATTTTCTTAATCTTACTGATGAATAATGAAGTCGTACATATTAGATATTAAAAATTCTGTAATGAGCTAGCCTAGTTTATAAATAATCTTATACGTATGTATTAAAAAAATATACTTGATTCTACAAATTAAAAAAAACGATTTTTAAATAAGATCTTTGTAGTGAGTTTATTCGTACAAAAGAAAGAAATGTAAATTCATATATATATATATATATACAAAACATTTCTTAAAATAAAGTAAAAGACTCTCATAAATAAATATATAAAAATAAAATTTGTGTAATTTTATTAAAAAAATAAGATAAAATAACTAAAGCCTTGAAGGCCGCAAGAAACCAGTGATTCACTTGTTGATAATTTTTTAAAACTAATTTATTAATTATTTACATATTATTTTTTCTTAATTCGTGATGATTATTGTATAATCATCATAAGAGACTGACGCGTGAGTTGAAATAACAGGTGACCCACTAATTAGTTAATGGGGTTTAAAGCGTTTATATGGTGGCATTTCAAATTGATCTGTTTAATGTCAGCTTCGAGAAACTGGCCCGGTTCGTATTATTTAATCTTTTTTACTACGTATTATTTTTTATTTTACTTGTAATATATTTTTTTATGATTACAATTGTCTTAATTTAATTTAAATAAATAAATACATATTTCTTTCTTTGACAGACTCAATGATATTTGAAGATAATTATAATTTTATGTTTGTATTTAGGTTAATACTAAGTAAATTGACTTAAAATTTCGCTTAACTAGCTATTGATTTATCATTTTCATATTCAAAATTATCTGAATGATACTAGCATCAAATAATATTATAATAATAATGTTACCATGGAGATCAATCATATTGTCTGAATATCATCTTGAGCGCTATCATAAGTCGCCGGACGTGACGTCACAGCGAATCTCTGTCGCTACTACAAAGAGGCTGAAAATGCTTGCGCATCGATCTTCATCGGGCCGTTTCCGTTTTTAATACTTTATTCCGTAGCGTGACCCGAAATCGGGCGATGAATACAAAAACGGGGCTCCTAAAGAGTGACCCCCGCGGCTGGAAGGGCTCATTGTGCCGCCGAGGGCGACGAAACGGCCCTCTGGCTTTCCGAAAAACGAGCCAATCGATATTTTCTCGGAACGCTACCTGACGATGTTGTCATCCGTGTTATTGTACGTGTAACACGCGTGAACACATCGATCGCTTATTCATGCCTTGTTAGAATTAATGTGTAATCGCTCGCAGCGAATGAAAGAGCACATCATATTGTTTTTGTATATTGCTTGCCCAACAAATAATCACATATTTTTCGATAGCAATAACACCCAGTACAGAAAAAACATGAAAGTGACATGTCGATTATCACACAGTAGTTTCGTCACAAATATAATTATTGATATAAGCATTTATTTTAGAGATTTATTTATAAAAGCTCCATTTTTTATATAGGATATATTGCAAACTTATTAAAATTCAGAACAAAATGTATGATGCAGTTACAGTTCAATTTCGTTGTATATTCTAAGCAACTACACTGAAAACATATACCGATGTTCAAGAAAGCCTGCTAGAATATTTAATACATTTTTGTATACTTATATACGATATTATAATTTTCTTTTATTTTGCAACTTTTTGTAATCCACCAGTGGTTTCGAGCCGAGGAACCGCTGCATAATGAATACTTGAAGTGATATTCAATTTATAATACTCTGCTTCGTTTCAGGAAAAGCCGCCCTGGTATATATTATTTAATTAGTGTCATCAAATTACCAGTGGGTCGAATCTTTATTTTTTCCAGCGACAACCGAAGAGTCCTTGGATAAACAAAGGGCGATGTTATTAATATTTCATTCAAGGGCCGATACTTGCTTTGATTATCGTCGTCGGAGCTTGTTAGACGAAGCACTCGTTCTATTTCGGTCGCGTTGAGAATTGACAAAGAGGTCAGGTTCCGTCACATATTTATGTAATCCTCGTTATATTGAAAGAATAACTTGCAATTCGAATTGGAATAAATCGATAGAATATAAATAGTTTGTGAAAGGTAAGAGCTGCCTTGAACGATTCTCCTTCTCCTTTATGTAGGGCGTTTTAGACAATCGTATGCGTATTTTTATACAATGCGATTTTTTAATTAGCAACTATTTAAACAACATTCATTAACGAGTAACGTTAAAAAACAGGTGTAACGTCATTAAAACAAATTCGTCTGTTCCAAGTCGGAAGCGAAGTGTCAGGTTTTGTCCAGGGCATCAAACCGTTATTTTTTGCTCCGGTTTAATAATCGGTTCGGTTCCGGTTTTCATTCCGTCATAAATATCGGTTTTTATGGTTTTCGGTTCAGCTCCGGGTGATTTTATTTGTATTAAAAAATATTTTTTTACCATATTTTAAAACATTTTATTTATTCTATTGTTGTATTTAGTGCAAACTGCGGTATAAATACTTGCAAATAATATGACCCTACGAGTCCAACCCTTCGGATGGGCACCCAGCTTGTAACGGCCGGGTGAGCGGTCCCCTACCACCTCCCGGTAGTACTAAATATGTTATTGGAGATATATTAGTTTTTCTTCCGAGCGCTCAGACGCGGACTCTCGTTGGCTAACTGACATTGCATATCATCTTAATAATAGCACTACCCCCCAGATCTACGGGTGGTATTTATGCTATCTCAACCGCAGCCTTTAGCACCCGGAACCTCCATAGGGGTCGAGCCCTTTAGTTTGCTTGCGTAACTATGCGATGCTTTACCTCAGACGGCCAGCCCAAGAAATCCCTTCCTCTCAAGAGTTTGGGATTTAATCCTTGCTCTTCCACACTGATGGATGGCGGGAGTCCAGCGTGTGGTGGACTGGCGCCCAATTATAAGCAAACTATATTAATTAATAAAATAATATAATATAAATAGTAATAATTAGTAATTAATTAAAGGTATAATAATTAAAAATGAAAACAAAACAATGATTCCGGGCATCATGACAAAAATTGATTTTATATATTTTTAGCATCGTAATATAATTTCTTGAATAAATAATAACAGGTACCAGTTAGCCCTTTCTGTGCTACAAATAAATATAAAAATTGGCAATCGTTTGGGACATATTTTCTAAAATCATATTTTATGCGAAATATTTTAATTAGGCATTAAAAATATCTATTCATAATAAGTCGTATTTTTATTGCTGCTCAGTGTTGCCATATAGTGAATTTCCAATCCAAGCCAAAAGCAATAAAATTGCGTCATCGCGGTGAAAACGCTAAACAACTAGTTTAGTTCAGATTCAATATTTGAGGTTGGTTTTTAATTTTTTTATAAGTATATTCTTGCTATGATTTTTTTCAGAGTTGGGCACCGGAAATTTGTCCCCTCTCCCAACTCCCTCTCGGCAGGCCTGATTCTAAGTATTTAATATTTAATATATGATGGCAATATAATTTATTAAGCATATATAAACAAAGCAAATTCGTATATTCAAGGTTGAAGTACACAGAATTCTTAGGTATATTTATTCATAATTAAAAGGGATGAAATTTTCTTTAATTATTAATATTTATATCTTCCAATGTATTTTCATTTAAATCATTTTTATTGTACCGCAAAATAAACTTTACGCCAGAGAAAACCCTTTCAACACTAATTTGTGTGCCTGGAACTCACCGCTATATTTTATATATGTATAATGCTATATTTTGATATATATTATATCTTATATTCCGCTTAGAAGTACTTATATTGACCTAATGTGTCTTTGAATAATATATGCCACACAACCTATTGCAATAAAGTTAGTAATGCTATTAAAATAAAATAAGCAAACTTGTACAGTGTCAATGTTTTGTCTAGCTCTAATTCTAGCATCCTAAATTAAATTCGTCGTATTGACGCCTTTTTATTTTAATCTTATTACAAATCTAACCTCCATGACTTAACAAGTTTATCCAATGCGTCATGATGGTCATTAAAAAAAAATTAACATTTTATATACATATATAGACATTATAGTTTATTAATATTTTTTATTTCTTGAGAAATGTGAATTATTATTTTTAATTCTCGATTTTCTCTTTATTTTAATAATAAAAAAATATATGTAGCACATTTTTTTTATTTAACTTAGTATGTGATTATATTATTATATTAAAATATTATTGATATCTTTATATAATTGATAAGCAGAGAATGATCGTTTAAGAGAGCAAATTTTAATATTATAATAACGTGAATAATCGAAGGAGCAGATCAGGTCGATCTAATTTGATTGATTATAGAGCGGCAAGTTATTAAGAAATTCAGGGCTCTCATATTTACATCCAAATTAAAGAAAAAATTATCGCTACTTTACGATTTTTATATTTCGAACAAGATACAGATAAAAAACAGAGGAAATTTAAATTCACCGACATGCAAATTTATAACATAACTTTGTAGAAAGCCATCAAATATTTTTTAAAACTGCTGATTCCCACGTGGAGCGGTTTCTTAATATTTTAATGTAGTTCTTAGATAACCAAAGCAACATATATTCAAGGCTTTTAAGAAGCATGCATATATTTTCCACCACCACCTTTTTTACGCTGTGTTATAAAAAAACAGCGCTTGTAGAATATTTCTAAATATTCGTACAAAATTATAATATAATAATAATATATAAAATATGCAATTCCTTAAATTATCTTTAAAAAATAATATTATTTAATTGTATTTCGTTATGGTTTAATATTAGGTTAAATAATCAAATTTTACAATATGTGAAATAATAAAACGTAATTCAATTAAGTCTGGTTTATTATCAGGTTAAATTTTAATATTAGCATATTGCCATATATTCTCAAGATTTGCATATGTTATCTTAGCTTTTAATCAGAGCGACCTTTTCCCCCTATCGTTTCAGATTAAAAAGGATTTACATTTTATCAACAAGATTACTCTTACGGTTGCGACATAAATCGTTCCTCTAATCTAAATATGTAAGAGTTTTATATACATATATACATACATGTGTATATTTACTTATTTACCATTTGCGTTTTGCCATATTATACTACGAACCAATAATAGCACTAATTAATATAATATTCCGGTTTTGAACCAATTAATTGCCAGTCTATTAATTGACATTGTCAACAGGTGATCCAAACTAGAACAAGAGGGACGGGTGAGCTATAGATTTAATTAAAATAATAAGACCAATTTGCATTTCGATTGAAATATACCAATAGTACTCCAAACTATATCTTGTTACTAATTTAATATATTTTTATTATATTAATTATGATTAAATATATTATTTATTTTTTTAAATAAATCTACTTACTGTATTATACTGTTATAATTAGCATATATAAGTTTTCAACTTAGTATAGATCATGTAGTGTAGCATAGTAGCATGTAGAAAGATATGCTTCAGTGGTTCTAACACGCTTGGTACTTACAGGTAAGCTGCTGTGAAATTATGTTTGTAAATCAATATCAACTGCCAGGACCACACATAATCATTGTTGCAAAATTAGTTGTGTATGACATAAAACTGATATATTTTCGTCCCTCGAATTAACTTGACGTCATAACGATAACAACATAGAACAATAGAGCAGCTATCCATTAACAGTATAAATGTGCCAAATCAAAAGAAAAAAGGGGTCAGTCCCATATATCTTAACTGAGCAGGATTTTTGACTTAACATCAGTTTTAAAATCCAATGATACCAATAGATAAAGTTCCAATAAATTGTTTAGTAAGTTATTTTTTATAATAACAAAGTTTTTATGTATTTTTAAAATCACAACGCTTTAAAAGATTGTTGTACAATTTGTATCACAAAAATACATAAGTGTATGTTCTATAATATCAATAGTACTGCGTCATAAAATTCTATAATTGAATTGAATTCTTGTTTTGAAATCTAGTGCTTTTTTTCCGGGTATCTAAGTGTTGTCTCGGTCGATTACGCTTGGTGCAACTCATGCTTAACTCACATTATTCCAAGTCAGGAGCGAAGTGACGGAATATTTTGGTGAGTGTTTCGTCATATGTCTTTCAGAAAATAGAAAAAGTTCAATGGCTTTTCTGTTTTTGATGTTGATGAATAGGGTAAACTTTATTTTTCTTTAAAATAGATTTTATTAGACTAAGGTATGTAACGGTAAATCTGAAAACGGACATTTGGCAACGTAGTTTTATTGAATATGCAATTCGGGTGTGCTCTACCTGCTGGTGGGAATATTTAACGCCTATTATTATTATTATTTGTTTGATTATAGTCTTAACAGTTTTTCGTCAATAAAAATTCGCTCGGAGACGCATAATTGTTTATTTGTTACGCCGACGAAAAGTGTAATTGTAATTGTTAATACGATTTCCATTCGACTTTTTTTTTTTTCACGAACGCTTTCAATCATAATTTTTATTTGATTTATAACTTTGAAATATACTAATATATTAATATTTTTGGAAAGAAGAAACATACTATTCGATTCAGGACATGAAGGATCGCCATATTGCGATTGAAAGCGTTCGTGCAAAAAAAGAATATCCGCAGGAAAATCGTATTAACAATTACAAACATCAAATATATACATGCGATATGATAATAAATAATATTAATTTATTCTTAATACGAGAATATTTAAAAATTATGAAACAAATGAAAAATGTTATTTATTATTTTTTTGTTGTGTAGTAAAAAATACAATTTTTAATTTGTTTCATTGTGTCAATATCCGCGATTTAATTATCATGTATCTTTGGAAGAACAACGCTTCTGCAACATTGTGGGTCAATAGATTATTGCAAGGATGCTGCCGAGAGTGAATCCGGGCCCTGTGAAAACAATGATTCCGGGCCTCATGACTAAATAAATAGTAATAGGTATGAGTTAACCCTTTCTATACTATAAATAAATATATAAATTAGTCACCACTGCGACATATTTTATGAAATAATATTTTTTGAGAAATATTTTAATTAGGCATTAAAAATAATTTAAAATATCTATTCATAATAAGTCGTGTTCTTTACCGCTCAGTGTTGCCATATAGTGAATTTCAGTACCGATTAAAAGCAACAAAATCGCTCGATTGTTTATATTAGGACTTTTAAAAACAATATTACGTAAGAATTAAATAAAGCACATCTAAGCCGAATTTTGCCCAATAGGGGTGCGCAAAAAACAATCATCCCTTCTCAGAGGTCAAAAGCAATAAAACCGTGCCGTCGCCATCGCACGATTTTATTGCTTTTGACCAGAATTTTTGCCTTCTGAGAAGTGATAATTGTTTTTGCGCTCTTCTATTGACCATAATTCTGTTTAAAAATACTTAGATCAGTCCTCTTATATTAGAAGTCCATAGTAATAACGGTAAAGATAGCTATCATATTTTTAAAACATAGTATAATACGAAATGCAGACAAACTATGGAGTAATATGTGAGATGCGATGTCTGTCGGTAATTGTTCTTCCGCTCATTTTCCCCTGAGGAATAAGTTGCCTTAGTCGGTATTTTTGCCCTGACCTAATAAAAGTTCGAAGACTATAATTAGTTTTAGAACTATCATTAGGTTAGGTTTGGGTTTGAACTGCTACTAAATTACATTATAATTATTTTTAAACGTTCAAAAAGCAATAAAGTCAGCAATAATTTGCAAATAAATTAAAAACTACAATCTGTCCCTTAATATAATATAACAATGTTTATCGAGAAAGTACCTCCTAGAAAGTGGATGCCTTTGAAGGCAATGTTCCGCTCCTTTTATTTCCTGTATATATGAAAAGGGCTGAAGGAATTTATACCTGAAATACATCAGCACATTAATTTCAAACAACTGTAGGTTAGCTCAGATTCATTTTTGGTCGGTTTTTACTTTTTTTTACATATATTTTTGCTATGACTTTTTCCAGAGTCGGGCCCTAGGAATTTGTCCCCTCCTCTAACCTAATATATATAAACATATATTAGATTAAAAATTTTAACGTATTTATTTAACACGTTAGTTAGCTTTTTGTGATGTGAGGGCTTGCATACCGTGCCTTTTCTTACTCGCATCTCTTTTGCCGACGTTTCGACCTCCGACGCTGTGGTCATCATCTAGTGCGTAATCTTGATCTTATCCTAGTCGTCGCAGACTTTTCAGCTGCGTCATCATTGATTCAATTTTGTATTTTGTTATTTAAAAGAAATAAAAAAATAATATCTCAGTCACTGATTCCCATACTTTCAGTTTGATTATCTTACCCAGTTGGTACTGATTTACCCCGCTGAAACGCATTTAAACAAATACTCGGTTTCCGTTGTATATTACTTGTACCCTGTTCATTTTGAAGAGGCTGTGGCAAAGCCTATCTAATTACAATACATAATTAACAAGGATAGTCGGTTAATGTGATTGTAATCGCATTAAGGGATGGTTGCTTCCCTAAAACAAATATGCTGAAAGATAAAAATAATTTCATTTAAACATCCTCTATAGTGAAGGATATTTAATATATAAAAATTTAATTACATCGATAGCAAACTATGTATTCATAGACGAAGCATAGACAATGTCGCCGAGGGATAAGCAGCGTTTCGACAGGTTCGATAGAAAGGTTCTGAGAAGGATCTTTGGATCATGTTGGGACTCAGTAACAAAAAAGTCCCAAGAGGAAAACATTAAATAATTAATATGTAAAGAAATGTCCCTTTATCGACATTTGCTAGTGCTTAAAAGCTTAAATGTAAAAACCATATAAAAATTGAGTGCTAAACCACTACTACCTTTGGGGGATATAGACGTACCAGATTCTGCTTGGGCGTCCGTAAGAAAGAGGCAAATGATTTTATTTTGTTTTTAGACTTGAGCTGTTTTGATTTGCGCATTAGCGTGTGTAATTATTACTATTAGACACACATGTTCGACCTATCGATTGAACCGACACACTTGTACGACCGACCACGGGTCGATGCAAATGCTTTTTTTATGTCCTCAGATCTGTCGGCGAGAAAATGTCAGCAGGAAAAAACAACAACGGAAAAGCGACCAATGGAAAAGCCATTATGTGTGGCATGTGACAAAGCAAACGATGGATACATTCGGGCCTGATGGCTGTCTGATTCAATACGGAGACTGGGTAGGGGGCTCGGGGGTGGTAGCACGCCGTCGGGTGGAGTGGGGGCGGGTCGCCATGGTAACATCGATTGCAGCAACAGCCCCCGCGCCGTCCCCATCCCCACCACCTGGCTCGCTACCTAGTACATACTACTGTAAAGTTTTCCGTGCCATTATTTCACATCAAAGGAAAAACACATTGCTCTCGAAGAAAATTTTCCGGAGTGAAAATAAGTCGCATAATTGCAAAACACACAAAGCGCGGCGGTCGCACTTTGTGCAGTGCGCATGCGCGAATGACGCTGAATGCTCGTCGCGCTTTGTTTGATCGACTGTCATGCTTTCTGTAATTGAATTACTATCTTAATATAGGATGTATATTATAATTATTTAGAATTGTATGTTTATGTGTTTACTATCCCTCTCGATCTCAGACAAGATCACACAGGACGACCGATTATCTGAAAGACAAAATATAATCCAGACGAAATAACAATTTTATCACTTCTCAAATCTAAACCTGTTGTCTTGAATTATAGCGAAGTAAAGTACGCCTTGTTGTTAAATAGGATTAATAATAAATTCTTTATATATTTATACAAGAGGTACATATCTTCTTATTCTGGTGTATGTCTGATTCCAGTCCTTGTTGATAACTTTTAAGTACCTCTTATTGTCCTTTAATTCATGATACACAACTTCAGCTGTGATCCTCGTCCAAATGAGTATGTTTTTCAACCAATTGATCTTCTTTTTTTTTTATTCATTTTTTCTTCAATTATTGCCTCGAGGCTCATATATTGGACCTCGAATCATGTGATCGTTAAAAGAAGTCCTCCATCGCGTACTATCATAGTAAGACTCATTGCAGACTTTTAGTCCATGGATATTTTAGCATATGCCTATAGAGCTACATAAGTACATCTTAAACGCTTCCAGTGTAGAAATAAATCCAAGTTTTGCATCCATACAATAATACTGACCAGAAATAACACTATACGAATTTATTGTTAGATCAGCTTAAAATTTTAAGGAACGGATTCTATTTTTACTTTTTTATTTTAATAATTTATTAAACTTATATAGCTTATTGTTTATACACTAAGCAAATATAATCAAAACATACATATAAAATATAATACTTTAATATTATATATTATTAACTATTTCTATAACATATTCATCTATAACTATTTTTATATTATTATTTACAATTTTATCTTTTGTTACATCAGCAGACGATCTAGCGATTCAAGATGCGAGAATCACACGCCGCGTCAAGAGCAGACGATTCGAGACGATAGACAACCAGACCTAGAACGAGAACAAACAACAAATACAAGAGACCTCTGCGGATCATCCAGATGACACTATTTTGCTTTGGTAAATTATACACATTAACGATAAACATTTATCAGATTTTTTCTGCGTTTATTTTTGTGTGAAAAATCACACCGCATTGGCCTGAAAACCCGAAAATTATTTAATATGGAAAATAACTTACTTTAATGAAATATTTCAAATCATAAGCACTTAATGCATAATTTAGTTGTCATTAATGTCACTCTAGTGCCAAACATAGAATGCAATCAATATCTGAATTTTAAATATTACAAGTTATTAAATTGTTAGTCGTATTTTTGACTAATTATTTGTGTGTAAATGTAACATTAACAGTGATATAAACTTTATGAAAAATGCAGTCATGGTTATCAAATATTATATCAATAGATTTTGCATTAACTTTATTTTAATTAAATATCACTGTCTCGAAAGTTCGATATATAGTGTTATTATGTATTTTTTTTACTGCTTGATTTCTGATTTTTTTATTATTATTAAATTGATTTATATAATTTAAGATACAATTTATAATACTTTTATAACAAATACTTAAAATTCTGTTTTTTATTATTACTACATTTTTATTTATCCCTGAACAAGTAACAATTCTTACCAATGAAAATGATATTTTCATATTTATCTTCCTTGTAATTTATTGAATAATATAATTCTTGATTCTGACAAATATTGGGTAAATGATTGATGATCATAACTTATAATAAAGCACAACATATTCATCATAATTTATAATCGTCATACTAAAGCAAACATTGTATTGACATATAACATTAATTCTCTATTTGCCTTTCAGGAGGAAAATAATATACATATAGCACTATAAGATTTTTCTCCTGAAAAATTAAGAAGCTTGTTCTTTATGTAAAATGACATGATGTTATAAATTAGTTATATTTAAAAAATATCGACAATATTTTATATATTTTCATAAATTATTTAAAGTTAAATGTGATTAAAGAGTAGAAATAATATATCTCAAATATCTTTAAATATAAACTTATGTTATAATTTTAACTAAAAATATCTTAACTTTTATTTATTAAAATTAGACGATTCTATTTGTTAAATATATTATTATTTGCTTTATACCAGTACTATCTATGTAGGTATATTATATCGATTAGTAATCCGCATTATCCTTATCTGCTCCGACATTTTAATAATGAAGTAGTGAAAGCGTAATTCGCAACTTTTCCCAGGCGAGAGAAATTTCTCTTTCTCCTTTTACGCTTTTCCCTTTTGCCGAAATACTAAGGGAAAAGTTATCGATGGATACTTTTGGCGTTTCGGTCACGATTGATGCTTTTTTGCTACGGACCCGCTAAAATATTCAATTAAATTGAACGTTCTGCGCAACCATACATTTCATAAGTATTAATTAAATACAATAATGATGAATATCAAATACAGAATGCTTAAAAAATATAATAAAAAAATATGCTTAATCGCTGCAATATGTCCACCGTGTTCTATCATAATTAGCGTGTAATTTTCCTAGTTTTTTTGTGACAAATCACAATATAAATATATACAAAAAATATATTTTTATTACCTTGAATATATGTAAAATTTCCTTATTAGCTTGCATATTTTTTTCAATGTATAAACTGATTAAAATCAATGTCAAATTATTAAAAATCTATTTTAGAATATACCTCCAATATTATTAATTCATTTTATCGCAAAAATATTTTTTTTTTATTAAATTTAATTAAGATTTTTTTAAACTTTTTATATCATATTAAAACTTTTTTTACATTTAATGTAAATAAATAGGGTCGATATATACTTATTAGTTTATTAACGTGGATATCGTATCCGAACAATTTTCAATTATATATATACATATATATATATATATATATATATATATATATATATATATATATATATATATATATATATATATATATATATATATATATATATATATATATATATATATATATATATATATATATATATATATATATATATATATATATATATATATATATATATATATTACATGACGTGGTTCTGCTTCGTTGAATGCCAAGGTTGTCTTGAAGCGCAAATTAAATCCTAGTGGCTCAGAGGAACTGCTGGGCTAGACCAAAATATGACGTTTGAAATGGAAAGGCTTCTTTGCTGCCTCTGTCGACCTAATGGTTTAAGCTCATATTTCAATAATTATTGTCGTTTTGGGAAGCTCAAGATTTGAACTAAAGTATAGTCTGAAAACTCTACTGTTGCAATGACTTTTATATGGTAATAATAAAAAATCAAACATATTTTAAATCAAACATTCTTTTGTAGATTGTATACTAATAATTTCTAATTTACTAGTAATTAAAATTCTCAATATTATCGATATACTACAAACAAACAAATTGTAACGGTCTTAAAATTTTCTAAAAAGTGTTTTTAAACAATGATTTTTCTATTCAATAGTATTCATGCACTTTTAGTGATAATTGCAACCGTTCTACAAAAATATTTTAGTAATCAGTTATTTTTGGTCAAATAATTTGCATGATTTTAATAGTGAATTTAATTTTGTACTCTTCTATTGGTCAAAATTCGGTTTAGATGCACTTCATTGTATTCTTACCATTTAAAAGTCGTAATAATAATATAAAAACGTCACAGAATGAACTTTAGATAAGCAAGCATTTCTACTACGATGGCAACGGCGTGATTTTATAGCTTTTGACTTCTGAGGACTATTTTTTTTTGCACTTGATAGTTCCAATGTTTCTGCAAGGTGTGCAACCAAGTTTCATTTTGTGTTTGTTCAGACTAATGATCTAATGATCAAACAAATCCAGCCAATCATTTTGAGATTGGATTTGCTCTCTAATATAATAAAAATTCAATTGAACAATATTTCCATATTTTCTGTCGTTACTTCTGTTATTGTTTTAGACATTTTTTTAGTGAAACCGGCGGTTGAGAACTAACTGGAAACTTCTTTCATTTAAACTTTGGGTCAAATTTTTACATTTAAAAATAAGGAAAATGAAAGTAATGACGTCATATTTATGTTCAAATAAAGAAAGAAAATGTTACGCTTGTTTGTCAATCACAATCGCAACGCAAGTGTATTCCATAATAATTGTTTTTGAAACAGTAAAAATACCGTAAAAAGGTTACATGACAAAAAAAGCCCTGTATGTCATTATTGAGATATAGTGTAATATTTATTTTAATTATTCATCCGTGAGATTTACGCAAACATAATCCGCAATGATCGATCATAATTATTAACTTATGAAAGTCTTTCAGGTATTATTCATCGATTTTTACTACTGATCTATCTTGCTGATGACATACGATTACCCCTAGAGTTTTTTGTAAAGCGCTTTCGTTTTAGTGGCGCTTTCTAATAGAAATGTAAATGTAATCTCTACATAATATAAGTATGAATTAAAAAAATAAAAATAAAATAGTACCAATGTCAATTTTTAGAATTAGTTTTCGAATACCATTTTTTTAAATATTTTATAGCCAATTTAAAATATTTTTTTACATTTTTGGTGAACTTACTCTTAGATAGTAGATATTATTCAACTAATATTACTACACGAAATATTAATATAACATTTAATACGGGTCGACTTTTGTGTTCGAATGCTCGACATTAAATTATATTGTCTTTCTGCTATGTTCCTTTATTAAGTTTACTTACGGTTTAAGTTTGAGGCTATATGTTGAAAGGCAACTCGAGTTTAGTTACAGCGTTTCTCATAAGCCTAAACACATATTATAACACATATGTATATATGTAAAATTCTAGCATATGCCGAAATGTAAACAAAATGATAAATTTTCTAACAATGATTTTTCTGAATAATATAAATAATTATAGAATTACTTACTGTATATTTAATAACGATGATCAAACATTGTGGATTTGCTCAGAGTAAATCTTATTTGATTTATTTTTATATTTGCCGTACGACATAAGGTCCAAAAATGTTTACACATTCTGTTAACGTCTTTGAAAGTGTACAGCTTCATGAGCAAATAATGGCACAGGTGCGGAGCCGGGATTAAATATATCAGATTGTTAAACGTTGGTTTTGGCTAAAACCCTCGCCGCTTATTCCTATAACTTAATAGCGTACGTATGTGTTATATGTGTGCTTATAATACGTGAGAGTTTACCCTCGTGTGGTAGTGGGTCAGTGTAGAAACTGAGGCCAACATTACACGGAAAACTAATTATTAAATTATAAAATAACTATTCCACACCTGCACTCATTTTTCTCACTTTACTTAGTTAGCTGTGAAGTTTAAGCATCTATCTGGGTCATATCTCTAGAGAACATCATAATAGCTTAGTTGCGCAAGAGCAGCGTTTGGCACGAATATATTCTGTGTATTAGAATCATAGTCGTTAAAACATAATTCCGCCCCCCAAATTTAGAGCAAGAGCAGAGAGACCTCCTTTGTCTCAACCAAGCGTATATAAGCACATCATCAATACAATACTCTCGACTATAATAAATATCAAAAAAGCAGCCGCTTCCCTCTTTACGTCAATCTAGAATTGCGTACTACAAAGAGTTTTATAATATATTTTTTAGACAAAAACAAAAACGTTGAACTTTTTTAAATTTTACGGGTATACATGTCGAAACTCTGCCTTACTAAATTACTTTCTTCTGGTATCAGTCAGAACTTGAACATAGAACTTTAGCTTCACTTCCGACTTGAAATTACGTCTAATCCATCAATTCGCAAACACAAATATACATATGCATATTATTGAACTGGCATTTTTTTAATTATATAAATTATTAAAAAAATAAAATAAACATAATATAAATTAAAAATTAGTGGTTACGTACAGGCGCGTATGGTAATATACATTCCCTTTCGCTCGCTCGCGTGTAAAGTGACGAGATTGAGTGAGAAGAAGTGGGCGTACGGAATGCATGTAACGCGTGCCCTTATCTCTTGTTCACTCTCATCACTTAGCACGCGAGCGAGCGAAAGGGAATGTATCTCACCGTACGCGCCTGCTTACGTACCAAGTTGAACACTGCAGGAGATTTTATAAATAATTTAAATATTAAATTTAATATTAATAAGGAATTTAATAAATATTCAATGAAAAACCTTTACTTTATGTTGTTTTAGCCGTTTTGGGAATAAAGTATAAAATGTATTTATTAAATTACAAATATTTATGAACTACCCAATTATTGTATTTTATATAAAAAAAACATATCTTATCTATTGATTGTAATGCGTGAAAATAATTTATTGTAAGTATTAATACAGTATGTTATATTGTACAATATTTATAAACAATATGCCTACTATAGTATAATTAAAAAAATATTAAATACATTTTTTAAAGGTTTAAAAAAATATTATTTTACTTGTAACAAACTTTAGTGTTCATTATATTAGAAATGTCTATGTATTACCTTTATTCTAGTCATCGTATCAAAATATTACATTTAATATTACGTTATATTAATATTTAATTTATTATAAATGCGATATTAAATAATTAAAAAAATAAACTAAAACAGTTATATAACCACTGATAATTTGTTTAATCAGTTTTAAATATTATAACAGTCACTATATAAATCATACAAGCATTAATATTATCAGTTAGTGCGCAATTATTTATTACTGTAACTAACTACAATTATAGTAGTACAAAAATGAAAAAGTATATTATTTTATTGTGTACTTTTGCGCATCTTACCCAAGGACAATCATGCGGTAAAATTATACTTAACTTAATATTTTTCGGCTATGTAAATTACCAACTAATTTACCTCCATAATTGCATTATCATAATGTAATGTGTACGTGTACATAAACGCGTTCCTTAGATTAGTTATTTTACAAGTGTTGCTTGAGAGCTTTTAAACTGAATTATTCCCAAACACGAGAACCATAAATAAAATATCTTACTTTATAACAAAATTTAATATTCCATCTAGGTATCGCGTTTCGAACTCTCTGTAAACAATTTCATATTCCATCAAAGTATTCATTTTTATATGAATATATTCATAACTTGTCCGTCGAACGAAAGTACTGGTCGTTGAACTGAAATTATTTCTCCTTACATTTCATCTTGACCAGTTGGTCGATTATATATGAAAATTTTAATATAAAGTGATCAAGAACATTATTATATACAATTTATTCTTTAGTAACTTATTTATCTTACTCTTAAGTGTATGAAAATAGTTGCATAATCCTTATTCTAAATATAATTTATTTTCTAATCGATTGAACGGTCTATTTTGAAGTATCGTCAATATTTTTTTTTGTTTGAAAAAATCAATATTAAATATATTAAATTGCAACGATTTGCTTTTAAATTAGAAAAAAAATTATAATTAATAAATTAAAAGGTTATTTTTAATGATATGATTATTAGTTTACATAATTAATTTTGTCTTATTAAATATTTTTTTGTATAGCCATTAATATATATACAACTATTTATATCATTAGAAATTATATAAATGCAACTTACAGTGATTTTTTCTAGTATTTTGTCAAAGCAGTAGAATAAATTTTGTAAAAAAAATTCTAAAATGAGTCTAGGAAAAATCTCGCCAAAATTCACCGCCAGCAATAAATTTATCAAAGCTTCAATGTCTGTAATATAAACAATTTATAACCTTTATGAGCTACATTTTTTGATTTTTGGAATATGCAGATACAAGCCACATATAAACATTTAATATAATTAAAATCTATTCGACTCATGACTGAGAAAGCTCTAATGCTGTGATTAATGTCTTAATTTTTATACACAATAATAATAATTTATCATTGCAGAATTAAAATGCAGCAAGAAGCGCGAAGTTCTTAACATTCGTCCTGGCCCTTGTGTACCTGGAGTTATAACCACTTGCTCTGAGCATTTAAGGGGTAAGGCCGATGTTTGCCGACGTGGCACCAATACCAAACTAGCACCAAGATGTGACTGTGTCGAAGGTTATCTTCGAAGAAGCGATGGCGAATGCGTCAGACCAGATAAATGTAAGCATTATTATCTGAACTCAAACATTAATTTTACGGGTTAAAGTATTCGGCATACTGACCGCTCTTTTTGAACGTTGGTGACCGACTGGTGCAGTTAAGTGGTGCTCGCAAACATATGGCACGCGAATCTGGCGGACAAAAGGAAGGCAGCTCTCAAGCATATTTTCTAATTCCTAATCATGTTTATTTAGGGAGCATTCTGATAGGGCTTACTAAGTATAATACAAAAAATTTTTGACCTGCAGATACAGATGTCTCATTTTTATAATCTAATAAGCTTTTCATATATTATTGTTCATTTGTCTACGTCTTCTTAATTTTTATTGTGTTTAATATTATATTCAAATGTAACAAATATTTTTGTTTTATGTTAATCAGGTTGCCCTGGCGACAATCAAACTGTTGTCAACAATCCAAGCGCTTGTCCCATCACATGCATTAACATGGATACTCACGCTACTACGCCATGTGCAAGAATGCCATTAACCAGAGGATGCACTTGTAAAAATGGATACGTGAGAGATGCCAACTTTAACTGTATACTTCCGAAAGACTGCCGTAAGTCAATTTACTCTTCTTAACTACCGCATACATTATAAAAATTATCTAAATTTATGAAATTTCCAGCTCCAAGACTAGTATGCATCAAGCCGAATGAAGTACTGAATTCTTGTCCTGGAGCGTGTGTCCCAGGTGTAATGAGTTACTGTTATGAATACACAAGTGGAATACCTAACGAGTGTGTTCCTCCAACTGAACCTTTACCTTGCGAACCAAGGTGTGATTGTATCCAAGGATACCTCAGGAACGATTTAGGAGAATGTGTCCTACAAGAAGATTGTTAGTATATTTTACTTCTTATATTTGTTCAGGATTGTTCGGCAATACGACAAGGGTTTTTAATTTTGATATGCTGCTGTTCCTTTTGTTTTTATATGCATTATAACCCTTTTTTTAGCGATAATGCATTGCTAAATTGCTTTCCGTTTCAAAAATGCTTCCGACAAGGTTTGAGATGGGACAGACATGCTGAGAGGGAGAGGGAGGGGGGTACAAATTCCTGGGGCCCGTTCTCTTTGAGGGGCTCTGGAAAAATCATATCAGGAATATATTTATAAAAAATACTAAAAACTGACATTAAATAACGAATCCGTATCCTTATCGGTACTACTACAAACTTTTGATATGAAAGTATTGATCAAAGTGTATTTAAAAACAATTATCACTTCTCAGAAGTTAAAAATTCACGTCAAAAGCAATAAAATCGTGTCGGTGCCGTTGCAGTGGGAACGCTCGGTAACGAGCGTTCCCACTGCGACGGCAACGGCATATTATATTCAAATGTAACAAATATTTTTGTTTTATGTTAATCAGGTTGCCCTGGCGACAATCAAACTGTTGTCAACAATCCAAGCGCTTGTCCCATCACATGCATTAATATGGATACTCACGCTACTACGCCATGTGCAAAAATGCCATTAACCAGAGGATGCACTTGTAAAAATGGATACGTGAGAGATGCCAACTTTAACTGTATACTTCCGAAAGACTGCCGTAAGTCAATTTACTCTTCTTAACTACCGCATACATTATAAAAATTATCTAAATTTATGAAATTTCCAGCTCCAAGACTAGTATGCATCAAGCCGAATGAAGTACTGAATCCTTGTCCTGGAGCGTGTGTCCCAGGTGTAATGAGTTACTGTTATGAATACACAAGTGGAATACCTAACGAGTGTGTTCCTCCAACTGGACCTTTACCTTGCGAACCAAGGTGTGATTGTATCCAAGGTTACCTCAGGAACGATTTAGGAGAATGTGTCCTACAAGAAGATTGTTAGTATATTTTACTTCTTATATTTGTTCAGGATTGTTCGGGAATATGACAAGGGTTTTCAATTTTGATATGCTGCTGTTCCTTTTGTTTTTATATGCATTATAATAGCGCTGATTCTGCGTTGCTAAATTGCTTTCCGTTTCAATAATGCTTCCGGCAAGGTTTGAGATGGGACAGACATGCTTGATTATCAGGTCTACTGAGAGGGAGAGGGGGGGGGGTACAAATTTCTGGGGCCCGTTCTCTTTGAGGGGCTATACTCAGGAAAAATCATATCAGGAATATATTTATAAAAATAATAAAAACTGACATAAAATAACGAATCTATATCCTTATCGGTACTACTACAAACTCTTGATCAAAGTGTATTCAAAAACAATTATCACTTCTCAGAAGTTAAAAATTCACGTCAAAAGCAATAAAATCGTGCCGTTGCCGTCGCAGTGGGAACGCTCGGTAACGAGCGTTCCCACTGTGACGGCAACGGCACGATTTTATTGCTTTTGACGTGAATTTTTAACTTCTGAGAAGGGATAATTGTTTTTTGCGCCCTCCTATTGATCAAAATTAGGTTTAGATATGCTTCAATCGATTCTCACTTATTGCAGATTGTAATTCTTAATTACCGATAATTTCCACTGCACGATTTTATTGCTTTTGACATGGATTCTAACCACGTACCCACTTGAATTTGGCCAGAAAATGCATGTCATTTAATAAAATACTATGAAACTTTATGAAATGGAAATATTAAAAAAACACATCCTTTTTAATAAGTCGCTGTAAAATCGTACCTAATAATATTTTCCAGACTTTTTTTGGGCGGCCCTGATTATAATGTAGTATCATTTCCAGAATTCCAGATAAACTTTTTGTTAGAGCAAGTACAGATTGTATCCGTATTTGTAATCCTGATTTTAATTTAAAGTTTTGTGGCACAATTCCTCGTTTTATTGACTAGTTACATTTGAACTGGGCATTCCTGTTATTTTAGATTCGTAGATATTTTGTAATAACTTTCATTTGTGTTTGTCAGGTTGTCCTGGTCCGAACCAAGAGATGGTAGAATGTCCAGATCCTTGCCCGCTGTCTTGCGATAATCTTGCTACCCATGGCAGATTTCCTTGTGGCAGAATGTGCATAAGAAGAGGATGTGCTTGTAGGAGTGGATTTGTAAGAGATGCTAATAACGTTTGCATAGCACGAAGCGAATGTCGTAAGTATAAAATCTAAGGCAGTAAGCATTATTTATAAATCTTATACTAACAAAACTAATGCTGTACATTAAATAAGTTTCATTTTTTTGTTACTAACAGCGTTTCAAGATCCTTCTTAAAGTTGTTAATCTAGTTGAGATATATTGTACCATGAAATATGAAATATTAACAAAAGGTGACTTACTCCCTCTTTTCAATCGATAATCTATCAAGGTATTATTAATAGATAACGAAAATATAGACGCAATTTCAATAATTTGCGCAAGTAGTAGTAAAATAACGCTCGGAAAGAAATCAATATTAGAACATACGTTTAGGTCTATGATAGAACTAATATGCCCCTCCGGTTTTTGTAATAAAAAGAACGTTTCAAAAGGGAGAGCGTTTTATTACCCCTTGAAACCCCAGTTAATCTGGCGTAGGTACTACGGGCCATTTTCATCCGTCAGATTACACGTTTTCCTTGCCTTTTTTGGGTAGGTTCGTTTCACTCTTGAACCAATAATAAATGCTCATTTTATATATTTCCGAATAGATTTTATTTTATCGTACCCGTTGAAAAACCAACTAGCTCTCTTATCAGCTTAGCCCGCGCTTTGTTCCCAGATGTATCGTATCCTTCAACACAATCTTTTATCGAATTATTTTATCTTCCAACATATAGTAGGTGTTTTGAATGCTCCACTCAATATATCGCGACAAATATTTTACCATAAAGGAAGCATTCATCTTGCAAGTCAATTGAGCGACTTTATTATTTGCGAAACATACAATAGTCTAAGACTATCAGATGTCTCAAAGAAAATAAAAATCTTTTCCTGAGATTGAATATATGGTTTTTAATAGCAAATAACATATTCATATAATAAACTTTGGCGACGGGATCGTGAGAGGTGGCAATTAGTGTTTTATTGAAATATATAAAAAGTTAAATTTGTGTTTATAAAATATTTTGAAGCGATTAAAAAATGATTAAAAATGTGATAGTCCGAAGTAAATATGGCAGATGTTTACTAATTTTTAATTATAATTAAATTTAACTAAGAAATCAAATATATTTTTATCATATATATAAATCAGGTTTATTAAAAACGGTAACATCTCATATTACATAAATTAATAATTATTCTGTACTTTTTCTTTACAGCAATTGTCTGCGGAGAAAATGAAATTTACTCATGTTTGCCTTGCCCTCGTGGAATGTTGTGTACAGAAATCTGTAAAAAAGGTTGTGTCTGCAAAGACGGTTTCATCAGAAACACTGAGGGAAGATGTGTAGAAGGTATGTATTTGAATAATTAATTAATAAAACGGGAATAACACTAGTTTAGAATTATTTAGTGAGAAGGCTTTGATAATGTAATTATATTTACTCTTGTGCAAATCAATCAGATTGCTCAATAGATAAATTGTCTCAAAAATGGCACTCATACGCACATACATTATCTAAAAGTACAATTCACCAAATATGTACAGAGAAATGTAAATGTGACAGTCGAATTGGCAAGTGTTCGAGAGTCTTCACTGTAGTCGTCAATGATTGCCCGTGATTGGTGAAAAATTATTGGTAGTCAGTGCAGTTCTGTCTCTATTACCTACAATCATAACCTACTTTTTATAATTATTATTTGACCGTAAATTATATAACTGACCATTTATTCTTAAAAAAATATTTATTTGGCTGTGCAGCACGAAGTTGTTGAATATTTATACATAAATTGTTATACTGTTGATTCACGATAATCATAAACTCGTTCGTGCGGTACGATTTTTTCATATTTTTACACACACACTTATATTTCACTGGCAATTTGTAAGCGTAGCGTAAATTCTTCTTTAACTTATTAAAGCCAGAAACTCATAACTAGATATAATATTACGCTTGAGGACTAAAGGTCAGATTATTTTGTTTGGCCGTAAGTTAGCAAACTCTGATTTAGATATAATTTAGAAATTTATAATTAAATAAATAAATTTATAATTTAGTTATTTTTATGTTATTTAATGTAATACTTATGTTTTTTGTTGTTATTGTTCTATACACGACACGTTTGTATAGGACAATACTATAATACTAAATACATAGTATTCGTCCCCACTGTTAAAATAGCATAAGTAATTGGAATAAATCTTGGCAATATCCAAAGGTTTTTTTATTAAAAGTATATTTTTTCATTTCAATACAGTTTACTTTTAATACTTCAAATTACCTCTAGCGAATTTATCAAAACTTCTAGTTAATTTAGCCGTGTCTTAAACCATTTAATCTTATTTAATTATGTTTAGGCATAAGATGTCTCAGATTATATAATATATGCATTTTTTAATTATTTACGCTAACAAAAAATTGTAACACAACTTTTTTAAATTTATGAACATTAAAATAAAAAATTCGACGCAACGATTATGGATGGTCCCGACAATATAGACAATAGACAATAAAATTACATTTTAACACGCTAAATAAATATTAGTGCTTATTTAATATAATGAGTCGGAAATGCTCTTAACTTTTTACATATTTTTGTGATACACGAAAATACATGACAGATTTATAATCGGTAAATTAATTTTTTTAGTTTTTATTAATTATATACGTATCTTCATCTTTAAATATATTATTCAATTTTATTATTGTCTTCATAATTTGTACATTGTTATATTTTTTACCATTTTCTATCAACCTAAAATAAGGGAGAAACTTCATTTGCAGTTTCCACAAAATAAACATAAAATCATCTGCGCAAAATCCTTTGAGGATTAGCGAACCTCGTTTATAAAGGTGTTGTTTACGGGAAAGTATTTTGATTTTTCCAAATATTGCGATGCCTGAAATCGTATTAGTACTTAACGATTTATGCACTATTATAGAAATTATCAGGAAACTATATCTAAATTTAGTATAAAATCACAATAATGAAGAAACCATATAAATATGGTATTTAATTCATTTTTATTTTTAATATACATATTTCTAAATTTAAAAAAACTGTTGATTTATCTACCTGGTAAAATAAGAAGAACTTTCTCGGAAACAGTAAAAAACGTGTGATAAGATAACACTAGAAAAGGCGTTTTAAAGTGGTTCCGAGAAACGTCTTGTTTGTTGAACGGTTGCTAGAACTTATTTGTTTAGAAGTATGTGCTTTATTCACTGGTTCATTTTTGACAAAAATGTAACACGGTGTCCGTGAATTATAATATTTATTACAGTGTTGCAATGCAAAAAAAATGAGGAATTCAACCCTTGCATCCGCTACTGTACATTCGACGACGATTGTGCTAAAATACTTCTGGGTATTATCAGAGATTGTGCTGCCCCACCAGATGATGTACAATGCACTTCAGGGTGCCAATGCAAAGCTGGATTCGTAAGAATCGGAGAAAACTGCGTTACACCAGATAAATGTATTAGATTATCTTGTACATATTTTATTCAGCGTTCAACAATCATTGTTTATATTTTTAAAGGTTGCGAAGGTCCTGACACACCTAATCAAGTGATGGTGACATGTCCATCACCTTGCGACGATACTTGCGATAAAAAATCTCCTGTTGGCTGTGAATTGTCTCCTTGTAACAGAATTGGATGTCGTTGTAAAATGAATTACGTGAGAGATGCTAATGGAAAATGCATTTTAAAGAAGAACTGTCGTAAGTGTCCTGATTGTCAACAAAATATTTTTGCTTAATCCTACGATTTTATCCAGACATCATATTGAAGATTTTTTATCTCATGATATGTTATGTATTTTTTACTGTTCTGAGAATTTCTCTTTATTATCCAAACTATTTAATACTTATGTTCACTAGAGTTCCCTTCATGTCGACCCACGAGATGCGTAGTATTCGTTATACTATATTTAATCACATATCTAAGGCTTCTAATCTCTTTTCTATAGCTTCAGTTATCGCGATAGGAAGAACGTAATATCAGTTTTATATTTAGGCTTCAACTACATAATAGTAAATTCATTCTAATGAAAGAATTTTTGAGGCTTCTAATCTTTTATTCGCATATATTCTCCAGTATATCATTGTACCATTGTCTTGAGATTATCTTAGCTCTTTTTAATGTTGATGCTTAGACATTTGACAATATTTGCTTTATAAACATTATTTAACTTATAGTGACCATGTCATATGTCAAGTTGTTAATATGATGTCGTTGCCTCTATTTACGTTTTTGATGACAGTGCAACCATTAATCTATCTACTAAACTTTTTTAATAAATTTATTTTTATTTGTCTTAGCTTGAAAATGTGGTACTACACCGTCAGCAGAAGAAATAGTAACATCAGTTACAGAAATAGTGCAACTAAAATGTTAAATTTATTTATCAAAGATCCAAATGTGTCAATGTTAAATCAATAAAATATTTTACCGATTCTTCATATTTTATTATTTATGTTTATATTATACGCTATGCTTACTAACCCATACAAAGTATTTTTTTTGATACAAAAAAATATGATATTCAAGCAAAGATAAAATTATTTCATTCAGTATTATTATCATAAAAGATGATAATCTGAATAACCTTCATGCCAAATTTAATACTCCAGTAAGCGTTATCTTTCTACAACTCATGCAGAATCTACGGCGTAATGTGATTGCTAGGGTAAAGTGTTTGTGACTTTGGAAAGTTTACATTGAGCCCGTGTAAATAATTACCGGGCGACGTCTCGGGATAATTCCAATGCATGTGTTAAAATATCCGCTTAAAACCACTTCCAAATAAAAACACAACAGTTGCAGCAATTTTATTGTTTTTAAACCCTAATATTTAATTTGAATTACGACCATTTCTACCTTAATTATTGTTTTATTGTCATTTTTATAAATACCACGATTTTGTTGACCTTGAGAAACCATTCCTCTAGAGATAGACAAAGCTAATATGAATGTTGTACTGGGCTAGGCGATAGTTTATAATTAATTCCACATCAATACTTTGATTCTCTGAGGATGTCTTAGGTTCACTGTGAAGATCTGCAGTGGACATAGGGTCTTGGAGAGGCTCCTTAGCGCGGAGCACTTAATTATGAGTGCAAGATGCATAATTTCCAGATATGAGCTCATTATTCAAAACTGTACACTGTTGACGAGCGATATTATTATTATAGATTAAAAATGTAATAAAAATACATTGTTTGTGATAAGAAAAACATTCGTGCCGTTACAATATTTTTTATTGTAATCACGATATTTTGTCGTCGTTTGTAAATTATTTTTCACCTTTACCAGTAATTACTTTATAATATAATTTCATGTTTAATAATTGTTATATTTATCTACGTAAATGCTGCACAAATTGTTTTAATTTTTGACCCATGGATTGACGTATTTTTAATCGAGAAATTATTTGAGGAGGTTGTTCTTATTTTTTTTGCTTGTTAAAAGTCTGAATGAAACATATACTCTTATGTGTGTAAAATATTTCTTAAAACTTTAAATATATGAATTTAATGTGAGGTACGTGCTTACAAAAAGCTCATGATTTATTTTATGTTCATTATTCTATCCTCTGGATCTATTTGTGTTCGATACATATTTTGTTTTAATGCAACTAACTTTGAAAGGCCAGCTTTACATAATTAGATCGATGAGTACGCGATTTGGGTCGCGTCGCTTGGCACTCCATCTAGCGGCAATTGTCTCTGCTGTCGTCACAGAAAAAATATAAATTTTATTTCGATATTTTACTGGCACTTGATTATTGTTGAATTAATATATTTTTTTCTCAAATAAATTATATTACAATATTTAATATTCTTGTTAAAAAAAATTGTAACCACCAAAAGTTTCTCGGGAGCGATGGCTTGTGAGTCGCGATCGCGTCCTTAATTCTTGGATATCGCGGTCAAGACGACAGCGCCTGAGAACGTTCCTCTTGCACAACCCAGATTTAAACAAGCTTGCCATTAACAAAGATATTTTTGGCAATAGCTATGAGGAGCTGGAAAAAATATGTAGGATAGTGCTCATCTATTTTAGGTGTGCGTAAAAGATAACACTAAATAATTCTTAATCCACACAATTCAATAATGCAATTTTGTTCTAAAAAATAATCACTAAATCACATAGATATGTGCTTATGTTTCATTTTTAAATGATAATTTCAATTACGGAGTATTTAATGGAACCGTTTAAAAGTGGTATCAAGGGTTCGATTTTATATAAAATATGACAATTGGCCAACATTTACAGCGTGTTTTTGGATTACAATTAATTTATTTGATTCTGACAGTTGAAATTTGTTATTCAGGAGCAAACATTCGACTAGATACAGACCAGTTAGGCTTTTAAATTAAGCCCACCTTGCCCACTTGAGACGACCTTTTTATGAATCTGCACATGTGTTTACAAAATTTTGTATTATGCGAGTCAAAAGCGTGTAAAATGTATAAAATGTATCAACAACCGTACTTAACAACGGTTTCAAGTCGTGATTTACATATAAAAAAATGCAATATAATAAACATTAAATACTTATACATATAAACTAATGTTTTGCGTAATTATTTTTAGTGTCCTCTTAAAGACGAATGTGAAATGTCTAAATACTTTTTGACTGTGATTGTTTGGACACTGTTGTATTGTACAAAAATAAGTACGGGTGTATATGGTAAGTATAGATTTTAAATGTTAATAATATATCCTTTCAACTTTATACCGGCATTGTAATAGGTACAGCAACGTTTAAAAAAATGAAACGTTTATCTTGTTGAAGTATAATAACACACGTACAAAAATACGATAACCTTTGGAGGCAAAGTTTGTTTTATCTTTGTAATACACTTTCCTATTATACAATATTCAGGTATATTGTTATAATAGGATTCTGTACATATTAAAATGATACTATGACCTTAAGAGTATACATATTTAAAAGGGTTTGAACTGAGGTTCTTAAAAATAATTGTATTTTTCTTTAAGATGAACGGCTCATCAGATATAATCATTTAATCATCCGTTTTAATATTCATAATTTATTGTATATATAATAAAATTAAATATTGCAGAAAAATGCAGAGTAAACGAAATATACACCAAGTGCAAGTCACCGTGCCATAAAACATGTAAAAATATTCTAGAAAATAAACAGATACAACCATGTTTACCACCATCCCCATGTCCTCCTGGGTGCATCTGTAAGAAAGGTTATGTCAGGAATAAGTTCAACGTTTGCGTGAAAATATCAGATTGTGGTAAGTACCTTTTGAAAAATAAAATATAGAATGTTTTATTATATGTATTGTGTGTTAGCCCTAAAATCCTTGCCTAACAATAATTCTGCACAAACAGATATATGCAAAACTCTCTCAACGTATGCATAAAATGGATCTATGTTTTAATAATTCAAAACCCAACAATTCTACATTAATTTCTGAGCAAAGACCCTCTATAAAACGCAATTATTAAAGCCACGGAAATGTTTTTTTAGATATTAATAAACGATCCACATTTGTATTCGCAAATCATTTTATATATTTTCTGCGAGCAGCTTTGAGGAAAGGTAAACCGGTTTATTTATAATAATTGTATCAATTTTCAATTTAATTCTTAAGCACCCTTATAATATTTGCTAAAAAAATAAAAATGCCAATTTCTTGCAAAATTGTGAGAAATTAAAAAAAATTAAATAGCATAACTTCGACGTTCAGAGGGGCTAAACCTGCATCAAAATAAATATTCTTATAATAAATGCCTTTGCATCCCTGTGAATTTCCTTATGCTGATCATCCTCAAATTAGTATATTATTCCCATTCGTTATTTACTAATAACATAAATAAGCCAGTTACAAATTCAACTTTAATTTTGTATGATTCTGTGTATATTTGTTAATTTGTAACTCATGCATCTAAAAAACGGAATACACAGTTACTGTCAAGAGATCTCTATCGATCCTACGAGATACCTCAAGAGAGCATAATATGCCCTCACTTCTTAAATATATACATTAGTGATATGAAAGTTCTCATCGAATGCCATACTCTCTATAAGTTCTAATAACACTGCTTTTTATTTATATGAATATTCCAATATTTCAATACCAAATATATTGGCTCTTATTTTAACTATACCTTGTTCGAATATTTGTTCAGCTTTTTAAAAATTATTCGTGCATATATTAAGATATTTCCAACTTCTAAATAAATATTGCACAAAATAAATACACAGTTTAACAGCGCAGGTAGTCAACTCTCATCCCTCCTTGATGTACCATTATAATATCATTGTGAGCTTGTCTGTTCTGCGAAATTATTTTTTTATCTTAAAGTTATTATTGAAAGCAATGAACAAAAAACCCTACAAACAAGCAGTCGCATACAAAACGAATAAAATACATACTATGTAATTGTTAAAGTTCCAGAGATTACTTATATTTTAACTTAAAAATTGGGAACTGGTTTTAAATTTTTAGCTCCTACAATTTTAAATGGTAGAATTTTTTTTAGAGTGTTTTCTCAAATATTTTATACCACTATAAATTTGATACTTTAATACTTTGCACTCTAAATGTAAAATTTTGTGTCATAAAAATACAATCCAACCAGGAACTTCATTCCAGGTTTTTACAGGGGGCAATCTGTGGTCGTTTTTTTAAATTTAGATTTCATAGTATTATATTAAATGCATTTTTCTAGCTAAATTCAAGGGAAGGTAAATGCCATCTGCCATCCTTCCTAAATGACGTCCTTTGTGTAGTGACATCCTTTAAGTTAGGTTTTGGTTTGAGCAGCAAATAGACGTTTCGCAACTGTCAACATATGTAACGGTAGACCGCACGCTAAAATGGCACACTTTCCACTATAAAACGAATACTTTCCAGCAGTAGTGTAGTTCTAAGAAAAGTAGTACGGTTACACAATTCCTTTTTAAGGTAATCAATAAAATATGTGGATTATGCATATCTTCTAAAAATGAATTGTTAGAAGATCTGTTTAAATTGCACGAAGAAACAGATATTCTAAAAAATCGTTGTTAAAATATATGTTTTTTTTGCATATTTTTTTAGTACTTGCTTAATCTTTTCACCGCGGATGGCTTCTATAGAAATCATCAAGAAAATCGTTAGTACTCATTGGGCATCTAAAGGTAAGAATTTAGAAATGGCGCCAAAACATATCAGTTGTGGTGGGTTAAAATGACAGCGACACGCTTCAAAACCAATGGTTATGTATTCCCCGCTGTGTCACATTGTTGGTTTGGCCCTAACGGCTACAAAAGCGGCCATCAACGTTGTGCTACATTAATGCGCTTTAGGTATATAGCACAGTAATGTGGCGCAACAAGGATTTGAGGGGGGGAGGCAAGTGAAGGCATCTGCTTAGTTTTGAATTTGGCCATAAAAATGCATGTCATTTAACCCTTTGAACGCGTAAATCGACTAAAGTCGCTTAATTGATTTTTTTATCTCTTTACGCAAAATCAGTAAAAAAATGCTTTTTAAGAAAAAACTTTTTTTGGTGAATAAACATAAAATATCATGCTAAATATTTTTTTTTTAAATCAGAACATTTAAACACAGTATTGAAGTAAAATTTGCATTTTTCAAAAAACAATTTAATATTTATTTTTGATTACTGTGTCAAAGGGTTAAATGAAATACTATAAATCCTAATGAAATCGAAATTTAATAAAAAAAAAACAACCAGACTGGCTAATTTTAAATCTGGATAAAAAGGAAACAAAGTTCCTGGATCTCATGCTACACGTGCAGTCTATTTTTATAGCGCTAGTTTTAAATTTATAGTAAAAAGTATTAATTTTATAGTGCCAGTTATTCAAGTGAAAAGTATCAAATTTATAGTGGAAACTATTAAATTTATAGTGCAAAGTATTACATTTATAGTGCAAAGTATTACATTTATAGTGCAAAATATTCAAGTGAAAAGTATCAAATTTATAGTGCAATTAATTTATACCCTATTTTAATTATTTTTAAGTGTTAACGTTAAAATATGTATGTATTATATTAACCTGTATTTATTATTTAAACTGTACTTTTAAGTTCTACATAGCTTTTAGAATATTTTATCATTCACTATTATTATATTTGAAAATAACAAATATTTGAGAACTTGAAAACGAAACCTCGTTATAAATCGACTTTAGAAATTGTCGAAATACTTTCGTTGTTAAAAGTGCTATATTTACGCAATTAAGCTAGAAATATTACTTTATGAATTTAATTAAAAACTGTAAAAAATATGTGAAACAAATAAATTGTGAATTATTTCTTAAAACATATCTAATTATACATTTAGCTAATTAAAAAAATAGTTCAAGCTAGATACATTAGTTGATTAATCTTTTTCTTTGATTGTGATTTTAGGTTCTCTCAAATGCATAAATCCGAATGAGACATACTACTCTTGCAAGAATCCATGCCCTGAAACGTGTGAGTCTATCTTAAGCAACACTCCTCAGATATTTTGCCTACCGCAATACCCATGTCCAGGAGGCTGTGATTGTCTCGCAGGATATTTTCGAAACGAAAATGGAGTATGCATAAGAAAGGAAGACTGCCGTACGTAAACTCTCTTAATAAATATACTAATCAAATGGTCATGATTGAGAGACTAAAATTAATAAATATTACAATTATAGCTTTCTTAAATTATATTTTATTAAATTTCGCTACTTTGTGGAGCAAAATCTTTAGCTTCGACAAGAATCAGAATTATTTTACTATATTTACAATATTTATACACTAGTCCATCGAAGTTCGATTTGGGGGAAAAGAGTCAGTTAAAAAATAATATATATTAATATGATTAATCCCAATCTACCTGACCAAAATGATCTTTACCATTGATCGTACTTATATACTGTTCATAACTAATTTCATATCTTGCAGCAATACCAACGTGCCCACCAAACGAAGTGTTTGTCAGCTGTAAAAATCCATGTCCTGAAACTTGCATCTCAATCTACGAGACCTCGCCCAGACCAATTTGCGACCCAATATACCCATGTCCTGGTGGATGCCAATGCATCGATGGTTACGTCCGAAATGATGCAAACATTTGCGTTGATAGGAGTACCTGTCGTAAGTCTTTAAAATAAAGATGTTAATATAAAAACATTTGGGACAATCAGAAAATAAAGCTTCATGAATAATTTATTTTTCATACATTATATGTTGTTATTATAAGCTAATATTTCTAATGATAGTTTACATAAATTTTTATTTTCTGTCTTAATTCTAGTTAGTCAATTTAAAAATAAGCAAAATATTTTCAATACAAATAAAAGTTTTTACGAACTTTTTCTCCACCTAAATTTAGATAGTATGTGCAAAGGTAAGATGCACACAACTAATTATATTCATTTACCCAATAAGGAAATGAAGCTAGATATATAACTTTATAAAATATTTAACAAAAATATGTAAAAAAAAATATAACTAATTATACATTTATCTAATTTGGAAAATAGTTTAAGTTAAATACATTACAGTTTATTATTACATTAAAAATCTTTAATTATGCTTTTAGCTCTTCCCAATTGCAATAATCCGAATGAGACATACTATACTTGCAAGAATTCGTGCCCTATAACTTGTGATTCTATGGTAGGCCTCACTCCTCAGATATTTTGCCCACCACCACCACCCTTCTCATGTCAAGGGGGTTGTGATTGTGCACCAGGCTATCTACGAAACAAAGATGGAATATGCATATTAAGGGAAGACTGCCGTATGTAAACTCTTTTTATAAATTTACTAATCGATAGTACATGATTAAGATATAGAAATATTTCGCTGATCGTATTTGTGTAATTAGTTTAGTGTTCATATTTCATTTAATATTTTACAGCAATACCTTCATGCCCACCAAACGAAGTATTCGTCAGCTGTAAAAACCCATGTCCTGAAACTTGCATCTCAATCTACGAGACCTCGCCCAGACCAATTTGCGACCCAATATACCCATGTCCTGGTGGATGCCAATGCATCGATGGTTTCGTCCGAAATGATGCAAACATTTGCATTGATAGATTTACATGTCGTAAGTCTTTAAAATAATGATGTTATTATAAAAACATTCGGAACGATCGGAAAATAAAACATCATGAATAATTTTGTTTTCATACATTACATGTTGTTATTATAAGCTAATATATATAATGATAGTTCAAATAAATTAGTAACTTCTTTCTTAACATTTAACAAAAATATGTAAAAATAATATAATTAATTTTACATTTACCTAATTTGGAAAATAGCTTAAGCTAAATAATATACATTACATTTTATTATTACATTAAAAATCTTTAATTGCGCTTTTAGCTCTTCCCAATTGCAATAATCCGAATGAGACATATTATTCTTGCAAGTATCCATGCCCTGAAACTTGTGAGTCTATCTTAAGCGGCCCTCCTCAGATATTTTGCCTACCGCAATACCCATGTCCAGGAGGCTGTGATTGTGCACCAGGCTATCTTCGAAACAATTATGGAGTATGCATATTAAGGGAAGACTGCCGTATGTAAACTCTTTTTATAAATTTACTAATCGATAGTACATGATTAAGATATAGAAATTAATATTTATTTAAATTAAAGCTTTCTTAGATTATATTTTATTGAATTCCCATACTTTGTGGAGCACAATATTTGACTATAAAAGAATCAAAAGTATTTTAGTTAATTTTAAAGATTGTTTAAATTTGCACGCTCGATAGGTAGTTCTAGCAATCATATCTGAGTAGCAGATTCTTCTCAAATATAAATCTACTTTCTGTACAAAAACATTCATCACTAACCTATTTCGCTGATCGTATTTGTGTTATTAGTTTAATGTTCATATTTCATTTAATATCTTACAGCAATACCTTCATGCCCACCAAACGAAGAGTTCGTCAGATGTAAAAACCCATGTCCTGAAACTTGCATCTCAATCTACGACACCTCGCCCAGACCAATTTGCGACCCAATATACCCATGTCCTGGTGGATGCCAATGCATCGATAGTTACGTCCGAAATGATGCAAACATTTGCGTTGATAGGAGTACCTGTCGTAAGTATTCAGAATAAATGTATTGAATACAAGAAAGATGTATGTACATATAAACAAACAAACTTAACAAACTTCCAGGACATAAAAATAAAAATATATGCTCTTTCTTTACATAACAAACTTTCCAACAGCAAACAATATTACTATTGCAACAAATAATCGATATGTGATGCTTGTGATACAATAAGGAAAGGGGGGGGGTTCTCATAAGCACTCACAAACGTGTGACTAATCGATACTCCGTTGATAAGCCAACACTTTCTATATTCTAAAAAATCTCGACCTTGTCTATCTCGAAAACCAGTTTTAAAGACATTAAAATTTACTTCTAAGAAACGTAGATTTTTTACTTGCTGGTCGCTATAAAACTTTATTTTTTCTATAGCACACGATTGTCACGCTTTATTTTAATGTATTTATTTATCTCTTTACAGCAAAACCAACTACCACACCAATACCACCTACCACAAGAAAACCAACTTGTACTGGGGCCAACGAGACATGGGCTTCTTGCATGAGCACTTGCCCTATTAATTGTAATGTTATCTTGGGCTATTTTCCTCCTCCACCGTGTCCACCACCTCCGTTTCCGTGTCCACCAGGCTGTAATTGTTTACCTGGTTATATTCGAAATGAGAACTTCGTATGCATCAACATGGATGATTGTCGTAAGTGATCTGCCAATATGATAAAATTAAAAATATGTTTAAAATGTAAATAACATTATTAACTTTTTCGCGGCATCGTAAGTTATTTTTTTCATACGAGGGTTAAATAATATCAATAATAAAAATCAGTGTTTCTTAACTGGTGGTCTCCACAGCATGTTGTATTTTTATTAACTGTCAATATAGGCTTTTTTTATTTCTCTAATTTTGTATTGAATCATTTCTTTCTTAATATTTGCGTAAATTAGAGTACTCTATTTTTAACAAAGAGCCTTGTTATAAAGTGTCAGAAAATCAAAATTAACTTATAAACGGCTGAAGAAGCTTTTTAAAAAGTATTTCCAGAATATTACATATAGATATGTACATGTTAAAAATGTAGTACACCTGTAGAAGTTATTAAGAGTACAGTTAAAAAAAACTGTGAAATGGCTTGAAAATTGAATTACACAAATAGCGTTCTCGAGTCTAATTTTACTCATCTCACATGCAAATATAATATTTTTTAGACTTTTTGTACTTAATGTACAAATTGGTGTAGCTGGAGGTTGTTCCTATATGAGAATTATGTTATTCTAAAATCTGAATACACTAGGACTAAATCAAATATACTGTGGCGTCAATACTAAGTTGATGATGTGAACGCCGACAACAATGGATATTGTACAAAATCTAGCCAAGGAATTTAAAATAGTGCATTATATATACCATATATTCTTCTTCTTAAAATTGCTCTCTTACTACTGATGATCGTGACCATAATGGCATATATGCAGGGCCACCGAAAGCGAACCCGGGCCCTGGAAAAATAATGATTCTGGGCCCCATAACAAAAAAGCATTTTGTGTATTTTTTACCGTCGTAATACAATTTTTTAAGCAAATATTAATAGGTACAAGTTAACAAGGACTTATTTTAAATGGAGGGTGGTCTTTTTTTATTATTTCTATTTTATAGTATTTTATTAAAAGACATACATTTTTCTGGCTAAATTTAAGAGAGTCCCTGTTTAGAATCCACGTCAAAAGCAATAAATCGTATAGTGAAAACGTTCTTTAGCGTTCATATTAAGACTTTTTGTAACAAAATTACGACTTACAATAAGTGAGAATCGAATAAAGCATATCTTAACTAAATTTTGGCTAATAGGAGGGCGCAAAAATAATTATTCCTTCTCAGAAATCAAAAATCCACGTTAAAAGCAATAAAATCGTGTCGGCGCCGTCGCAATAGGAACGCTCGTTATCGAGCTTTTCTAATGCGTTAATTGAATGTTAGTATATTATATTAGATTAAAGTATATTCTAAAAATTAATTAATATTGAAAGAATTATAAAAAAACACATATTAAACACTAATATAATTTTTTTATAAAACTAGTATTTTTATCCAGACTAATTTGCTTAATTATTTCTTATACACGATTAACAACTTTTCTATTATTAATATATTTCATTTTCATAGTGTTGTTTTAATACAACCACCAATTTTATTAATATGATTGAATTTATTTTAACAGCTTGTAGAGATCCAACCACAGAGGTGGCAGTAAACTGTCCGCAACCTTGTGAAGACACATGCCTTGGATCACCACCCATAGATTGTCAAATAAATTGTAAAGTAAAAACGTGCATTTGTAAACCAGGGTTGGTAAGAAATACAAACGGAGACTGTGTGACTAAATCGAAATGCTGTGAGTATAATTTAGCTTGAAGAAATCTCACTTGAATGCTCTCATAATTCATCTAAAGGTGGTGCAGTTTTGCTGCTCCCTGGAAAAGCCTCCAGTAAACATTTAGAAAACTAAAATATCTTATTGTTAATTTTTTTATAATTTTTAATTATTATCATATATATTAATATGATTGAATTACTTTTAACAGTGGTTTGCAAAGAAGACGAAGTGTTGAATGCTTGTCCAGCTTTTTGTACCTTCGATGTAGATTGTCTTTCCTATATGGAGGGAGTAATAAGAGATTGCACTACTCCATCTTCAGATTACAAATGCATTCCAAGATGCGACTGTAAACCAGGCTATGTGAGAGTTGGTCAAGATTGCTATCCTCCGAATCAATGTAAATAAGCATTATATTAATACCAAAGCCTACATTTAACTGTTAATAATTTAACAGGTTGTAAAGATCCAACTACAGAGGTGGTAGTAAGCTGTCCGCAATCTTGTGAAGAAACGTGCCTTGGACCCCCACCCAAAGATTGTAAAATAATCTGTAATGAAAAAATGTGCATTTGTAAACCAGGGTTGGTAAGAGATGCAAACGGAAACTGCGTGCCTAAATCTAAATGTTGTGAGTATAATTTAGCTTGAAGAAATCTCACTTGAATGCTCTCATAATTCATCTAAAATTGGTGCAGTTTTGCTGCTCCCTGGAAAAGCCTCCAGTAAACATTTAGAAAACTAAAATATCTTATTGTTATTTTTTTATAATTTTTTATGATTATCATATATATTAATATGATTGAATTACTTGTAACAGTGGTTTGCAAAGAAGACGAAGTGTTGAACGCTTGTCCAGCTTTTTGTACCTTCGATGTAGATTGTCTTTCCTATATGGAGGGAGTAATAAGAGATTGCACTACTCCATCTTCAGATTACAAATGCATTCCAAGATGCGACTGTAAACCAGGCTATGTGAGAGTTGGTCAAGATTGCTATCCACCGAATCAATGTAAATAACCATTATATTAATACCAAAGCCTACATTTAACTGTTAATAATTTAATAGGTTGTAAAGATCCAACCACAGAGGTGGTAGTAAACTGTCCGCAATCATGTGAAGAAACGTGCCTTGGAACCCCTCCACCCAAAGATTGTAAAATAAACTGTAATGAAAAAACGTGCATTTGTAAACCAGGGTTAGTAAGAGATGCAAACGGAAACTGCGTGCCTAAATCTAAATGTAGTGAGTATAATTTAGCTCGAATAAACCTCACTTGATTGCTCTTATAATTAATCTAAAGGTGGTGCAGTTTTTCTGCTTCCTGAAGAAGCTTCCAGTGAACATTTAGAAGACTAAAATATCATATTGTTTAATTTAAGATCATTGCCCCGGTCCACACGAGGAATATAGACGTTGCGGAACAAAATGTGAACCAACATGCATTAAAAGATATCCTGTATGTAAAGCAGGATGCAAAAAGGGATGTTTCTGCATGGATGGTTATGTAAGGAGTGAAAACGGCACATGTATACTGATAGATCTTTGTCGTATGTTGTTTATAATAAAAAAAACATATAAATATATATAAGGATTTTGGTTATTATATTCATATGATTGAATTACTTTCAGCAATGGTGTGCCTTACAAACGAAGTGTTGAATAATTGTCCAGAATATTGTACCTTCGACGAGGATTGTGGTTCTTATATTGACGGATTAATAAGAGTCTGTACTCCACCACCACCAGACTACAAGTGTCGACCAAGATGTGAATGTAAACTAGGATATTTGAGAGTTGACGATCAAGACTGCGTTTTACCGAGCCGTTGTAATATAAAATTATTATCCCAGTGGTATTTTGTCATATGTGTGGTTTAGTTATAAAGGCTTTGAATGTTATCTGTAACGGAACTAACAATATCCTCATATATATTTATTTATACTGGTATTTTAATAGCTGAGTGCAGTCGTATCTCTCATTACCCTCAGGCGGCGATTTTCGGCGTTAGAATATCAGCCATAAAGTTTAGACTAAATGTTATGTATTTGTGTCCATCAAACTACACAAATGATGAAATAGCACTGGAGCGATGAAATATCGAAAAAAACTGTTAAATACCATATTCTTCCAACAGGTTGTAAAAATGCAAGAGCCGAGATAGTAGTAGACTGTCCGCATTCTTGCGAAGAAACGTGTAGTGGTCCACCAGCTAGCGGTTGCCAAATAACTCCCTGTAATATAAGAACGTGTATTTGTAAACCAGGTTTGGTAAGAAATTCAACTGGAGACTGCATTGTTAAAAAGAAGTGTCGTGAGTATAATTTCTAATTAAAAACGAACACTATTCTAAATTAAATACTTACATAAACATGCTGCAAAACTGTTTTTCCTATGTGAAGCCGCTGGTGATCATTTACATATTATTATATTATAACTATAGTGTTTTTTTTTAATATATCATATTAAAAAAAAAATACTATAAAATATCGTATTGTTTAATTTAAGCTCGTTGCCCCGGTCCACACGAGGAATATAGACGTTGCGGTACAAAATGTGAACCAACATGCAATAAAAGATATCCTGTATGTAAAGTAGGATGCAAAAAGGGATGTTTCTGCATGGATGGTTATGTAAGGAGTGAAAACGGCACATGTATACTGATAGATCTTTGTCGTATGTTGTTTATAATAAAAACATATATATGCACAATGGTTTTACTTATTATATATGATTGAGTTACTTTCAGCAATGTTATGCCAGAAGAACGAAGTGTTGAATACTTGTCCAGGATATTGTACCTTCGACGAGGATTGTGGTTCTTATTTTGACGGATATATAAGAGACTGTACTCCACCACCACCACACTACAAGTGTCAACCAAGATGTGACTGTAAACCAGGATATTTGAGAGTCGATCAAGACTGCGTTTTACCGAGCCATTGTAATATGAAATTATTATCCCAGTAGTATTTTGTCATATTTGTGGTTTAGCTATTTTGAATGTTATATTTATTTATATTGGCATTTTAAAATCTGCGTGAAGTGGTATCTATCATTCCGCTTAGACGCCAATTTTCGGCGTTAGAATATCAGCAGATCGGCATATCCGTCAGCGGAAAATTACCTCAGTCGCCGGCACATTTGAATCTGCCTTAAAGCTTAGACTGAATGTTACGTATTTGTATTCATCAAACTACACAAACGATAGAATAACACTGGAGCGATGAAATATTGAAAAAAACTGTTAAATACCCATCTTCTTCTAACAGGTTGTAAAAATGCAAGAGCCGAGGTAGTAGTAAACTGTCCGCAATCTTGCGAAGAAACTTGTAGTGGACTACCAGCTAACGGTTGCCAAATAACTCCCTGTAATATAAGAACATGTATTTGTAAACCAGGTTTGGTAAGAAATTCGACTGGAGACTGCATTGCTAAAAGAAAATGTCGTGAGTATAATTTCTGACTAAAAACAAACTATTCTAAATTAAATACCTACATAAACATACTGAAAAACTGTTTTTCCTATGGGAAGCCGCTAGTGATCATTTACATATTATTATATTATAACTATAGTGTTTTTTTTAATATATCATATTAAAAAAAAACACTATAAAATATCATATTGTTTAATTTAAGCTCATTGCCCCGGTCCACACGAGGAATATAGACGTTGCGGAACAAAATGTGAACCAACATGCAATAAAAGATATCCTGTATGTAAAGTAGGATGCAAAAAGGGATGTTTCTGCATGGATGGTTATGTAAGAAGTGAAAACGGCACATGTATACTGATAGATCTTTGTCGTATGTTGTTTATAATAAAAAAACATATAAATATATATAAGGATTTTGGTTATTATATTCATATGATTGAATTACTTTCAGCAATGGTGTGCCTTACAAACGAAGTGTTGAATAATTGTCCAGGATATTGTACCTTCGACGAGGATTGTGGTTCTTATATTGACGGATTAATAAGAGTCTGTACTCCACCACCACCAGACTACAAGTGTCGACCAAGATGTGAATGTAAACTAGGATATTTGAGAGTTGACGATCAAGACTGCGTTTTACCGAGTCGTTGTAATATAAAATTATTATCCCAGTGGTATTTTGTCATATGTGTGGTTTAGTTATAAAGGCTTTGAATGTTATCTGTTACGGAACTAGCAATATCCTCATATATATTCATTTATACTGGTATTTTAATAGCTGAGTGCAGTCGTATCTCTCATTACCCTCAGGCGGCGATTTTCGGCGTTAGAATATCAGCCATAAAGTTTAGACTAAATGTTACGTATTTGTATTCATCAAACTACACAAACGATAGAATAGCACTGGAGCGATGAAATATCGAAAAAAACTGTTAAATACCATATTCTTCCAACAGGTTGTAAAAATGCAAGAGCCGAGATAGTAGTAGACTGTCCGCATTCTTGCGAAGAAACGTGTAGTGGTCCACCAGCTAGCGGTTGCCAAATAACTCCCTGTAATATAAGAACGTGTATTTGTAAACCAGGTTTGGTAAGAAATTCAACTGGAGACTGCATTGTTAAAAAGAAGTGTCGTGAGTATAATATCTAATTAAAAACGAACACTATTCTAAATTAAATACTTACTTAAACATGCTGCAAAACTGTTTTTCCTATGTGAAGCCGCTGGTGATCATTTACATATTATTATATTATAACTATAGTGTTTTTTTTTAATATATCATATTAAAAAAAAAAATACTATAAAATATCGTATTGTTTAATTTAAGCTCGTTGCCCCGGTCCACACGAGGAATATAGACGTTGCGGTACAAAATGTGAACCAACATGCAATAAAAGATATCCTGTATGTAAAGTAGGATGCAAAAAGGGATGTTTCTGCATGGATGGTTATGTAAGGAGTGAAAACGGCACATGTATACTGATAGATCTTTGTCGTATGTTGTTTATAATAAAAACATATATATGCACAATGGTTTTACTTATTATATATGATTGAGTTACTTTTAGCAATGTTATGCCAGAAGAACGAAGTGTTGAATACTTGTCCACGATATTGTACCTTCGACGAGGATTGTGGTTCTTATATTGACGGATATATAAGAGACTGTCCTCCACCACCACCAGACTACGAGTGTCAACCAAGATGTGACTGTAAACCAGGATATTTGAGAGTCGATCAAGACTGCGTTTTACCGAGTCATTGTAATATGAAATTATTATCCCAGTGGTATTTTGTCATATTTGTGGTTTAGCTATTTTGAATGTTATATTTATTTATATTGGCATTTTAAAATCTGCATGCAGTGGTATCTATCATTCCGCTTAGACGCCGATTTTCGGCGTTAGAATATCAGCAGATCGGCATATCTGTCAGCGGAAAATTACCTCAGTCGCCGGCACATTTGAATATGTTTTAACATTTAGATTAAATGTTATGTATTTGTACTAATTAAACCACACAAACGATAGAATAACACTGGAGCGATTAAATATTGAAAAAAACTGTTAAATACCTATCTTATTCAAACAGGTTGTAAAAATGCAAGAGCCGAGGTAGTAGTAAACTGTCCGCAATCTTGCGAAGAAACTTGTAGTGGACCACCAGCTAACGGTTGCCAAATAACTCCTTGTAATAGGAGAACGTGTATTTGCAAACCAGGTTTGGTAAGAAATTCGACTGGAGATTGCATTGTTGAAAGAAAATGTCGTGAGTATAATTTCTATAGTGTTTTTTTTTAATATATTAAGTTGTTTAATATCAAACGATCTATTTTACTCAGTCGAACATGGACTGTGATTGGAACAAAACATTTGTTGTGAAAAACTATATTTTTTTATTATATTCTAACAAAAAAACAGTTAGTAAAAACCATTTCTAAATACAAAGCATATTACAATGAATTAAATTGTAAAAAAAAAATATAGCGTTTTACATCTCACAAAAATATTCGGTCACCATATAAAACAACCTAATATCATAAGTAACATTTTTATTTATAAATTAGCTAATCGGTAAAACTACAGAGCCAAATTTATCGCAATAACATGTAAACTATGTATTATAACACATACTTATATAATATATGTAAGTATAAGAAGTGTAATAAAAAATATAAACACAAATTAGTAATCAGGTATGAGCCGGTGAGTTATCGTGGTGCAAAATTCATGAGTTATTTTTCTTCGAATTGACTCTCGTGAGCGCCGTAAAGCTGTAAGGTAAACTATAGTGAACCAGTATAATCAACAAAAACAATAAACAAAACGTTAAAATTCGATCGAATTTGGCGGTTTTTTTATACTGGATCTTCAGAACGCTTCCATTGAGACAATTGAACCTTTGCTTAGATATCATAACCATACGTATCGTATCCGTATTTGCATCCCTAGTCTTTTTTTCTAGGAGCTTTGACACAATTTATTGCATTTTTTGCTTAGTATGTTTTAAATTAATCTCGAAAATCCGTCAATGCTTAACGATTTTAGCTGCGTACCGTAGAGAGTCGCGATTACATCCCTTATTCTTAACATTCAGCTTCTCAATAAGCTTGCCAGACACAAGGATGTTTTCGGCAGTAGCTACAAGGAGCTGGAACAACTTTATGTGTAATGGTGCACATCTCTTTTAGGTGTGCACTACAATAAATCTTAAATATTTATTTGTATACTGCATTTTTAATAGTAATAGGTGTGTTAACTTGTATTAGTGTAGATGTGTAAGAAATAATTAATGAAATATTTTGTATCAAGTCCATATTGTAGTATCATTGAAACCTGTAAAATCAAGATGGTCAAATTTGTAATAATAATAAATTAATTAAACATGTATGTTCTAGCTCCTTGTCCTGATCCAAACGAGGAATACAAAAAATGCGGAACTAAATGCGAACCAACATGCAAAAAAAGACATCCCGTATGTTCTCCTGCGTGCAAAAAGGGATGTTTCTGCATCAATGGTTATATAAGAAGTAAAAATGGCACCTGTATACCAATAAAGGAATGTCGTAAGATGATTTAAAATATTTATATAAAATGTATTATAAAATTTTGGTTTTAATAAAAATGATTGAATTATTTTCAGCACCGGTATGCAGTAAAAATGAATTGCTTAATCCTTGTCCACCTTATTGTACATTCGAAGAAGATTGTGCTTCTTATATGAATGGTGTAATACGAGATTGTCCCGTACCACCACCACCAGAATTCAAGTGTCGGCCAACATGCTACTGTAAGCCAGGATACGTAAGAATAAAAAATTTATGCGTTTTACCCAGCCGATGTGAGTGATAGATTAAATGGTTTAAAATAATATTTTAGTTTCATATTTTTTTTAATAATAGCGTAATTATTATATAATAGGCTGTAAGAATCCCAAAACCGAAAAGGTAGTCAGTTGCCCACATCGTTGCGAAAAGACTTGCAATGGACCTCCAGCTGCAAAATGCAAAATAAATCCATGCGTCAGAAGAACGTGCGTTTGCACCGCTGGCTTAGTAAAAAACTATTCTGGAGACTGTGTACCTAAAAAACAATGTCGTAAGTTAATATTTATTAAGAGATTAAGAGTATTTATTAAATACGGGCTTTACTAAGTTTGTTTCTTACAGATATTTGCACAGGTCCAAATGAGGTTTACAATACTTGCGGAACTGCCTGCCAGCCGACTTGCAAAAATAAAAATCCAATATGTACAAAACAATGCGTCAAGGGATGCTTTTGCAAAAAAGGATACATCAGAAACGACAACAATGTATGTTGTTTGATTGCCAATTGTCATTAATGTTTCTAATTGATATAAGATAAAACAGCAATAATGTTACCCATATAATCAACTTTTTATTGGCTTTACAAATAAAATACAGTTTTGAAATTTAGTACAGAATTGTTTTTTTTAATCCCAGGCTACTAATTTTCAGCAATTTTTAACAAGAATTCTGTTATTTTATATTCTTCAATAGTAGCCAATCCAAATTCATCATATTTTTCATCACCAAACGGATTCTGTATCCACGCAAACTTTGTCAAATCAAGATTTTCTTAATTGCTTCAATATTATCACTGGCACAGAAATAATTTAAAAGTAGAAACAGGTCGAATTTATATTATTCTAATTTTACATTCCATAGTTTTAATTTTTTTTATGAATATGGTCCTTGAATTGATTTATTCAAAACACTCCATTTTCCAAATATTTCAATCAAATCGGTAAGTTCACTAATAAAATGTTATTCCTAATCAAATTTGCGAATTCATTATGATTTTTATGAAGAAACACTGCAATTCCTTCTTCAATCTCTAGTTTAAACACCCTTTAACCACTTAAACGCCAGCGACTCACCAGTGCGTCATTTGTTGATAATTTTTTTAAAACATTTAAACGAAATATTTTCAAATAATATTTTTTTATTTAGTAAAGATTGTTGTACTATCTTCATTTATCAGTAAGTATTTTATATTTATTTAAAAAAAAGATATTTACCCGTAAAGAAAAAAAACAGGTGACACACTAAAAAGTCGCTGGCGTTTAAAAGGTTAAATCGCTATTGCACAAGATTCTTAGCGCACTACACAATTGTATAAGAGTTAAGTATAATTTTCTTGCATAATACTATAAAAATGGTTTTAGAATATAAAAATTATAGAAATGGTTGATAATATAAAATATTAAGGATTTTAATTAGACTTTAAAAATAATGTAAAAATAGTATGTTATCTAGGATGAAAAATATGTTATGCATAAATACAAAGAATAATAATCTACAATAATATAATATTGCCCGACAATTATTATGCCATTATATATGCTTAATAAATATGATAAAATTAATTGCAAAAATTACAAAATAAGACAGTGATAGTAGTTTGAATTAAAAATAGATTTACTGGTTGTAGAAGTATCATTGATTCATTGGAATAGTTGAATATTCAATAAATATTGAAGATTAATATTAGTTCGAAAATAATATGTTATCAGAGTATTTCAATTAGTATTTAATAATAAATAAAGATGTACGGAGGTGTGATTGATATAATAATATTCCTAGGACAATCTGAAAAAAAAATTGCCGGTTTCCTCATTACAATAAAGAAACACTAAGAAATAAATTATAATATTCAAGTATTTTTTGTACTCTGGTTATATTTATACTATGTTGTATATGTATGTTTTAACCGTATTTGGATTGTGTATAAATAATCAGCTATATAAACTAAATAAATTACTGAGAGAGTACGCAATCTGCGTCGCGTCGCTTGACACTATCTAGCGGCAATTACAGCTGCCCCTTGTTTGCCTCTGCGTCACAAAAATAAATATAAATTACAATGTAACACTTTTAATTAGCTATTTTAAAGTATTTGGTTATTTTAAAATCAAAGTATTATGTTTTTTGACTAATAAATTATATTACAATATTTAATATAAATTATATTATTATTTAAAATAAAAACAATTTACGGTCACAAAAAAGCTTCTCAAGAGCAATGACTTGCGCACCACTGCACTAAAGAGTCGCGACCGCGTCCTTAATTCTTGCCTATCGCAGCCAAGACGACAGCGCCTGTGAACGCTCTTCTTGCACAAGTAATCCAGATTCCAAGCAAGCTTGCCAAATCTTGTTTTTGACGATAGCTATGAGGAGCTGAAAAAAATATGCTTATCTTTTTTAGGTGTGCGTCATAATTGTATTTATTTTTATTTTTTATTAATTATTAGTAAAAAAATAATTATTGTAAAAGAGACCATTTTAAATAAGACTGAATATATACAAAATTTTAGTAAAAATACACAATAATAATGTATGAAAGTTCAAATTTTCATTCACAAGTTTGACGTAAATCAAATAATAGAATTTTGCTTTAAATTAATCGCTAAATCGCATAGAGATGTAAAAATGTTTTATTCTCTATAACGCATTATTAATAGGAACCGTTAAAAAAGCATTTCGCGTAAATTTAGAGATGGTTCAGTTAGGAATTTAAATTAAGCCCACCTTGTCTACTTGGGACGACCTTTTTAATAATACGTACATATTTTTACAAAATGTTATATTATGCGAGTCAAAAGCGTGTAAAATGTATCAATAACCGTGCTTATCAACCTTTTAAAGCCGTGATTTGCAAATAAAATAATGCAAAATAATAAACAATAATTACTTATACATATAAACTAACATTTTGCGTAATTATGTTTAGTATGCTACTAGAAACGAACGTGAAATGTCTAAGTATATTTTGACAGTGATCGTTTGGACTCTGTTGTCGTGTACAAAAAAAACTACAGGTATATTTAGCAAGAATTATATTAGAATTTAAAAAGCAATTAACATCATAAGTAAAATGTTATTAAAAATGGCATAATTGTGAATGACAAGAAACACGATTTCATTTAGAAATTTGTTAAATTTACTTTTAAATATGGAGTGAAAACAAGTGAGCGAGTGGGTTGGTGTTAAATCTGCCTTATCGACCTTCTATGGAGCACTATATTGTGCATTCGATTAGTACTTCACTCGAAAGCGCCCGTGAGTGCTTGGCGTGACATATCCCAGATGGTTTTCTGTTTAGATCATTTCATTGTTTAAATATATATTTATTTTCTCTCTAAATGCAAATAATTTTCTCTCTAAATGCAAATAAATATGATTTTATTTTCTACCTGTAAACAATTGAGATCGCTAATAATTTCTATAAAAAAGTAATAATACCGTTAAAAAAAATCGTTTCAGAATTCCAGAAATTTCCATCTGCTTAGCCATCGCACTGTGATATGTAAAAAATATCGTTATAATTACTATCAATTTCTTCCAAGTTCTTGTGCTCGGATATAGTTTATTATATTTATGACAGTTTTAATAACAGCATATACTTCGCCGATAGAAACACTTGCTGCCAAATTTTCTTGGTGTAATATAAAGTGAAATGATATGAGCTTTGGTAAATTATTTTTTTCTTTAAAAGCAAAATAAATCACTTTTTAGATCTGATCATGGAAGGACATCCGTCGGTGCATACACAAACAATTTTTTTTTATATCAATACTATTCTTTTCTAGAAATGTAAAAGATGATCCAACATCAGTTTCTGAACTTTAAAAAACACACAAGTACAGATAGATTTCGATTTTTTTTATGAAAAAAATATTATCAATTACATGTAGGCCTCTGGACTTTTTGCAGCAGTCGATCCTTTCAATGTAATATTTTATGACTTTTTTATACTTATCTGGAAGTATTTTAGTTATAACTTGATGGATGTTGGCTTTTAGATGCTCCAACGTTTCTGATTTGCTTATTGATGTGAGTGTGTGTGTAATTTTTTGTCGTGCAATAATACTAAATTTATGACGGGGTATAACGACTAGAATAATTTAAATCGTGCCTCAAAAGATAATTTAACTATATAATAACTTTAAAAATATTATCAATAGCTGGGCGCGTTGATTATAAATTGATCCAGCAAATTGACATAGAACAAAAATATTGGTGAAATGTTTTAGCGAGAATTCTAGCCACTGTATAATTGTTGCTTATTCTAAATTGTTTATTATGTAGCGCATGTAGTTTTTGAGGGCTACGTAATTAAAACGACCTTTTTGGAGAGATGGCGGGGATGCGGGGTGTTAGACCATCGTCAAGGCGAGAGACAGCAAGAATGAATATATTAGGTAATCCCGGAATTAATGTCGTTTTTTTAATAGGCAACTTTGGCTTAGTATTTTTGGGTCCGATGAGCAGTGAAGACGTGCGCTGTAATTTTTTTCTTCTCTGTGATTCTTTGCCTTTCTTTTAAACAAAAAAAATCTTTTCTACCCCATTTACAAACAATGGCAGAGACGTGTTCTTCGGAAACACATTTAAGAAGCTGTATGCTGTTTTCGTTTCATTAAAAAAAAACTGCGACAGAAGCAACAGAATGCATTTATGACATTTACGATGATATACTGGACAAAAGAAAGTGCCAAAGTTGGTTCAAAAAATTTCCAACGGGCAATCTCGATTTGAAGGACGAGCTTCGAAGTGGACGGCCCAGTCTAGTGGATAGTCCAGCTCTAAAGGCGGAAATCGAAGCAAATCCGATTATGACCATTGATGAATTATCGAAGAAAGTCGGCACATCACGGTTGAACACCCATCGTTATCTTGAGAAACTGCGAAAAGTTAAAAAATAAGGTATCTCGGTTCCTCGCGCGCTCACCGACGCAACAAAGCTCAACGCCTCAACACATGCAAAATACTGCAAGAAAAGCAACATTTTACCCCGTTTCTCCATGACCTTATCACCAGAGACGAAAAATGGGTTCTTTATCATGATATAAAAAAATAGAAACAATGGTTAAATCGAAGTCAAACCCCAATTCCAACACCAAAACCAGGACTACATCCTCGGAAAGCATTATTGTGTGTGTGGTGGGATTCGAAAGGTGTAATTTATTATGATGTTTTAAAACAAGGGCAAACTGTTACTGCAGCCCTCTATTGTGAACAGATGGACAAATTAAATACGACGTTACAAAAAATTAGACCTGCTCTTGTGAATAAAAGTAATGTCATTCTTCAACATGATAACGCCCAGCCGCATGTTGCCGATATTACCCGTAAAAAAATCCAGGACCTTAGCTGGAATGTTTTATTGCATCCACCCTATTCTCTGGACTTGGTACCGAGCAACTTTCACTTATTTCGCTTTTTAGAAACGCAATTAGGGAACAAAAAATTCGACAATTCGACAAAAACTGAAATCGGGTCTTTCGGAGTTCTTCGAATCTAAACCAAAAGCCTTTTATGAGAAAGGAATTTTAGATCTAGTAACAAGATGGCAAAGAGTCGTAGATAACACTAGAAATTACTTTGTATTAAAAAAATATTAAATAATTGAAAAAAAAAATAAGTTTGAGTTTTAATAAAAAACGACATTAATTCCGGGATTACCTAATATTACCAGTTGTTAAAAAACCACCTGCTTCACAAGTTGAGCGGTGGTGTGGCAACACTGGGAACTGTCAGAACGCCGCCACAATTATTATTTTAGATAATAAGCAACTATGACATAGTTTATGCATGATTATTTTTAAAATATAATTCAAAGTAACATACAATTTTTACGTGCCTGTCGGCATAAAACATTATTTTTTCGATAGTACAGTTTATGAGCATTTATATTAAACATCACGCTTCATTGTTATGTATTTATTTAACTCTTCACAGCACAATCACCTTTCACAGCAAGTTCAACGCCGATATGTCCACCAAACCAAGAGTTCGTCAAGTGTAAAAACCCTTGTCCTGAAACTTGCACCCTTTTCTTCGATATGACGCCTGCGCCATTTTGCAAATACGAGTTCCCTTGTCCTAGTGGATGTCAATGCATCAGAGGTTACGTCCTAAATGATTCAAAAGTTTGCGTTGATAAGAATACATGTCGTAAGTATCTTATATATAATTGTTCTAAGCCATCCCTGTCGCTTTCAGACGCGCGTAGCTTTAAATGAAACATTTTCCGTTCAATTCTCTACTATTTAAATCGTATCGCTTTGTATGAACGGTGTATAATAATACACGTAAACAAAGGAATTATATTAAATTATAAAAATAAAAATTAAATTTGCTTCGTTGCTTTCCGAGATACCGGTAATGCGACCCGTTATTTCGACCAACGAAAAATAAGCATTCAAATATAAAACAAGATGGCCGACAGTGCATTGACAACAGTTTTAAATAATTATTATTTAAAAACAAAATTTTGTTACGCAACAATAATTTTCATTAATTCGTCATTTGACTGAATATAAATAATCGGATTGCAAATTAACTAGGAAATATATACATAATGTGTTGAGGATTAGAGGAATACATTGATTAAACTACATAAACAACCATAAAACAATCTTCGTAATGAAATCATCAAATTTTGAATTCCTTGCGACGGGCTCCGAGGCCGAAAAGTGAGTTTTTTCTTTTAGATTACATAAACAATATAATTGCTTTCTGATTTAATACACATACAGGTTAGATTTTAAGAATTGCAAATAAACCAGTAATGTTTAAACGTAAACGTGTAATATATCCTTAGTATGTAGAAGGATTGAAAGAGGGGGTTTCTCAGAAGCACTCATAAACATCGAAATTTAATTGATATCGTTATATCTTTCTCGAAAACCAGTTTTAAAGTGCTTTCGAGAACCGTTAGAATGCAGTTTAACCGTTTTTGTGCCGCAATGTGTATTACGTATCTAAGCAGTTCCGTGTATTTTTAGATTTAAAAATATAGGTGATAAACGTCAGGAAAGCACGTGTTGACCCTCTTCACTTTTCTGAAAAGCCTCAATATCATAATTTTCTTGATATTTATTTTACATTTTATTATATTTGCGAACGACATATTATGTATGCACGTAGTAACAGCACTGGCGCCGCTCAAGAAAAGAAAAAAGTCTCGCGTTGTGACCGCATTAAGCGACAAAATGCTCGAGCGGCATTAAAAAGGTTAAAATATAGTTTTAAAAAACGTCGATTTCTTGCTTGGTTAAAGGTCGAAACAGTATTTTATTTTTTATTGTATTTATTAAACTCTTCCACAGACGCTTTAGATTGTGTTGGGGCAAATGAGATTTGAACTTATTGCAATGAATCTTGCCCCCTTACGTGTAACGATGCCATGAGTATTTACCCTCCTCCACCGTGTGAAACAACTGAGTTTTTTTGTCAACCAGGCTGCATTTGTTTACCTGGTTATGTTCGAAATGACAACAATGTATGCGTCAAAATAAATTACTGTCGTGAGTGATCTGTTTATAAAATTAAACATATGTTTTGAAACGTAAATAACATTGTTAACTTGCAGCTAAACCTAATTGTTACGGAGGCAATGATACATTTAACGATTGTGTAAACCTTTGTCGAGATACCTGTTTGGTCTTCATTAGACCTGATTTCAAGCCGCAGTCCTGCGTCAACCCTATTCCTTGTCCTAAAGGATGTGATTGTCTTCCAGACTATTACAGACTTAATTCTGGCCAATGTGTTAAGAAAGATGATTGCAATAAGTACATATATAAATATTTTTATAACGAATACTGTTTAACCGAAATAAGTAATAAGTTCGTACATGCTTTTTGAGTTGCACAATTATTTTTACTTTGTTGTAATTTTAGGGCAATTATGGATCAGGACCGGTCCTGGGTACCCTGCACCCCTGTGCATGTTTTTATAAAAAACTCTTAAATTAATTCTAATACTTTATTGAAATCGCAATAGTCATTAGAATTTGTCTAACGATTAAATATTCTGCGAATAATTTCTTTCCCCATTTTATATATTTCTGCTTTTGAAGAATTACTAAAGAAGTCATTTTATTACCTAGTGAAAGATTCTGGATTTTGCAAATGTTTAATTAATAGCATAAATATGTAGATTCTTTGATTATATAATTTCTCTCTAATTGCCGCTTGAAATTTCGAGCTTAGCTTAGAATTAATATTTTCTAATTGTTTTAACTAAAATTTTAGGACCTTAAATCAATAATAATCGTGAGACAATTGGCAATAACAACTGATGCTACTTTACAAAAACAATGTAATAGAACCTTTTTGGAATATGTAAAAAAAGCCTTAAAACGTTTTGCATTTTGCCGATTTCCATGCTTATTTTTTTCTTATCGGAGCAGATTCTTAGATCATCAAAGCAGAGATAAAATCGCCGGCCGGTTAGTTAAATAGAAATTGCAAAATAATTATTGGTCATTCAAATACTTTCAATCTTCTGAGAATATATGCATATTTCAAACATCTGGTACACATTCAGAAAGGTTTCTTACCAGAGTGTCTTCTTTTATTACTTAAGCAAAAATAAGGCGAATTCGAGTGTTAAATTTTTTTGTTTACAAATTTTACCAGACCCTTAAAAAAATATCTCGAGAAATGAGAATTCTTGATTTGACATTTTTCTCGAGAAATTCTCGAGAATTAACACTAGCCATCATGGACATTATACAAATAATAATTATGCAACTGAACTTAAAAAAAAGACAATTACGGAGCACATCTAAAATAGATAAGCACAATCCCACATTTTTTTTCAGATCCTCATAGCTATCGCCAAAAACATATTTATTTTCGGCAAGCTTGTTTAGAATCTTAATTACTTGTGCAAAAGGAGCGTTTTCAGCAAAACCAACTACCACAGCAAACCCAACCTTCTCATCAACACCAGCATGTCCACAAAATGAAGAATACGCGAGCTGTGTAAAACTATGTCCCGAAACTTGTAGCTCAATCTACGATAACTCGCCCAGACCAGTTTGCGACCCAATATACCCATGTCCTGGTGGATGTCAATGCATCGATGGTTACGTCTTAAATGATGCAAGCGTTTGCGTTGATAGGAATAGCTGTCGTAAGTATTCAGAATAAATGTATCGAATTCAAGAAAGATGTATGTACACATAAAAAGTTTTCTTAGTGACTGAAAATTATTAATACCAATCGTATTGTGGCGTACATAATAAAGCAATTACTTAACAAACTTCCAAGACGTAAAAATAAAAATAAATGCTATTTCTTGACATAACAAACTTTCCGACAGCAAACAATATTACTATTGCAACAAATAAACGATATGTGTTGCTTGTGATACATTATGTAAAAGGGGGAGGGTTCTCATAAGCACTCACAAACGTATGACTAATTGATACTCGGTTGATAAGCCAACGCTTTCTATATTCTAAATAATCTCGACCTTGTCTATCTCGAAAACCAGTTTCAAAGACATTAAAATTTACTTCTAAGAAACGTAGATTTTTTACTTGCTGGTCGCTATAAAACTTTTATTTTTTCTATAGCACAGTTTATGAGCAATTATAAAAAATTGTCACGCTTTATTTTAATGTATTTATTTAACTCTTTGCAGCAAAACCAACTACCACACCAATACCACCTACCACAAGAATACCAACTTGTACTGGGGCCAACGAGACGTGGGCTTCTTGCATGAGCACTTGCCCCATTAATTGTGATGTTATATTGGGCTATTTTCCTCCTCCACCGTGTCCACCACCTCCGTTTCCATGTCCACCAGGCTGTAATTGTTTACCTGGTTATATTCGAAATGAGAACTTCGTATGCATCAACATAGGTGATTGTCGTAAGTGATCTGCCAATATGATAAAATTAAAAATATGTTTAAAATGTAAATAACATTATTAACTTTTTCGCGGCATCGTAAGTTATTTTTGTCATACGAGGGTTAAATAATATCAATAATAAAAAGTCAGTGTTCCTTAATTAGTGGTCTCCACAGCATGTTGTATTTTCATTAACTGTCAATATAGGCTTTTTATATCTCTCTAATTTTATATTGAATCATTTCTTTCTCAATATTTTGCGTGAATTAGAGTACTATATTTTCAACAAAGAGCCTTGTTATAAAGTGTCAGAAAATCAAAATTAACTTATAAACGGCTGAAAAAGCTTTTTAAAAATTATTTACAGAATATTACAAATATATGTGTACATGTTAAAAATGTAGTACACCTGTAGAAGCTATTTAGAGTAAAGTTAAAACAACAACAATACAATGGCTTGAAAATTGCATTACACAAATAGAGGTCTCGAGTCTGATTTTACTCATCTCACATGCAAATATAATATTTTTTAGACATTTTGTACTTAATGTACAAATTGAGGTAGCTGGAGGTTGTTCCTACATGAGAATTATGTTATTCTAAAATCTGAATACACTAGAACTAAATCAAATATACTGTGGCGTCAATACTAAGTTGATGATGTGAACGCCGACAACAATGGATATTGTACAAAGTCTAGCCAAGGAATTTAAAATAGTGCATTATACATACCATATATTCTTCTTCTTAAAATTGCTCTCTTACTACTGATGATCGTGGCCATAATGGCATATATGCAGGGCCACCGAAAGCGAACCCGGGCCCTGGAAAAATAATGATTCTGGGCCCCATAACAAAAAAGCATTTTGTGTATTTTTAACCGTCGCAATACAATTTTTTAAACAAATATTAATAGATACAAGTTAACAAGGACTTATTCAAAATGGAGGGTCGTCTTTTTTTATTATTTCCATTTTATAGTACTTTATTAAAAGACATACATTTTTTTGGCCAAATTTAAGAGGGTCCCTGTTTAGAATCCACGTCAAAAGCAATAAATCGTGTAGTGAAAACGTTCTCTAGCGTTCATATTAAGACTTTTTATAACAAAATTACGACTTACAATAAGTGAGAATCGAATAAAGCATATCTAAACCGAATTTTGGCTAATAGGAGGGCGCCAAACCATTATTCCTTCTCAGAAGTCAAAAATACACGTTAAAAGCAATAAAATTGTGTCGGCGCACCATTGCCCTAAAGAGTCGCGACCGCATCCCTATTTCTTGCCCATCGCAGCCAAGACGACAGCGCCTGAGAACGCTCTTCTTACATAAGTAGCCCAGATTCTAAATAAGCTTGCCAAGAACTTGTTTTTGACGATAGCTATGAGGAACTTAAAAAAATATGCTTATATTTTTTAGCTGTGCGCCGAAATTGTATTAATTTTTATTTTTTATTAATTATTAGTAAAAATTTAATATTGTAAAAGAGACCATTTTAAATAAGACTGAATTTATACAAAGTTTTAAAATAATAAAAAATAAATAAACAATAATAATGTATGAAAGTTCAAATTTTACCATTCAATTATACATGAAAATTTTCATTCACAAGTTTGATGTAAATCAATTAATACAATTTAGCTATAAATAAATCGCTAAATCACATAGAGATGTAAAAAAGTTTTATTCTCTATAACGCAATACTTATAGGAACCGTTAAAAAAAGCTACGTATTTTGCGAGTTATCAGGGGTTCGATTTTCTAGAAAACATGGCGATTGGCTAAAATGAATCCATTCCTTATGATTTCTAATTACAATTACACCTTCTGATTTTGAGAGTTAGAATTCGTTATGCAAAAGCAAACATTCAACCAGAAATGGACCAGTTAGGAGATTTAATTAAGCTCACCTTGGCTAATTGAGACGAGCTTTTTAGCAATCCGCACGTATTTTTACAAAGAATCAAAAACGCATAAAATGTAACAACAATCGTGATTAACAACAGTTTCAAGTCGTTATTTATACATAAAACAACGAAAAACAATAAATATAAATTACTTAAAATCTATTATTTCGCATTTATAATATATAAACTTGCGTTTCGCGTAAATTTAAGTAATTTAAATTAACCCCACCTTGTCCACTTTGGACGACCTTTATAATAATACGTACATATTTTTACAAAATGTTATATTATGCGAGTAAAAAGTGTGTAAAATGTATCAATAACCGTGCTTATTAACCGTTTAAAGTCATGTTTTGCATATAAAATAATGCAAATCACGACTTTTAATTAATTACTTTTACTTATACATATAAACTAACATTTTGCGTAATTATGTTTAGTATGCTACTAGTAACAAACGTGAAATGTCTAAGTATATTTTGACATTGATCGTTTGGACGCTGTTGTCGTGTACAAAAAAAACTACAGGTGTATTTAATAATTTTTATTTTGGAATTTAAAATGCCAGTAATATAATCAATTAAATTCATATCGCCACTGTAATAGGTACAGTAGCCGGTTTTAAAAAATAATTGTGTCATGAAACATCTTCCTTAGTGAACTATAAAACAAATATATAAAAAACATTATCTTTGAAGGCTAAGCTTGTTTTATCTTTGTAATATATTTTCTCATAACTAAAAATATCACGTGGCGCTAATGTTAAGTAAAATGATATTAAAAAATTGCATAATTTTGAATGACAAGAAACACGATTTCGTTTAGAAATTTTGTAAATTTACTTTTAAATATGGAGTGAAAACGAGTGAGCGCGTGGGTTGGTGTTAAATCTGCCTTATCTACTTTTTATAGGGCGCTGTATTGTGCATTCGATTAGTACTTTATTCTAAAGCGCCCTGGAGTGCTTGGCGTGACAAACCTCAGATGGTTTTCTGTTGAGATCATTTCATTGCTAAAATATATATTTATTTTCTCTTTAAAAGCAAATAATTTATTCGCTATTTGCAAAATGGTTGTATTTTCTCCCTGTACACTATTGAGATCGCCATGTTTTACTGTTATGGCACACAGAAAAGCTAAAAAAACACCATTCATAATTTTGAATTATTTTGTAAAAACAAAATAATTTCTATAAAAAAGTAATAATACTGTTAAAAAAAATCGTTCCAGAAATTTTCATCTGCTTAGCCATCGCACTGTAGTATGTAAAAAAACATCGTTATAATTACTATCTATTTCTTTCAAGTTCTTGTGCTCGGATATATTTTACTATATTTATGACAGTTTTAATAACAACATCTACTTCGCCGATAGAAACACTTGCTGTCAAATTTTCTTAGTGTAATATAAAGTGAAATGATATGAGCTTTGGTAAATTCTTTTTTTCTTTAAAAGCAAAATAAATCACTTTTTAGATCCGATCATTGAAGGACATCCGTCGGTGCACACACAAACGATTTTTTTATATCAATACTATTCTTTTCTAGAAATGTAAAAGGTGATCCAACATAATTTTCTGAACTTTAAAAAACACACAAATTTATTTTTGATTATTCGATTTTTTTTTATAAAATTTTATAAATTACATGTAGACCTCTGGTTTTTAGATGCTTCAATGTTTTGGATTTGCCTTTCGCATTAGTTCATTTTTTCAGAAACTAGTAAATGTATTTATTGTTGTGTGTGTATTTTTTTGTCGTGCAATAATACTAAATTTATGACGGGGTATAACGACTGGAAAAATTTAAATCGTGCCTCGAACACGAGCATTTAAAATATATATATATATATATATATATATATATATATATATATATATATATATATATATATATATATATATATATATATATTTTTTGGATTTTTAGATTTTCGCGAGTAAAATTATTTTTTAAATCTCGGGATTCATCGCGATTTATGCTTACTTGTTGTATTCTATATTTCGGCCGTGATTTTCCGGCCATGATCACGAATTGCTTGCGACTGCCGCTCTTGTTCTTGACCTTGTCATATATACTCTTTCCGGTGGGGCATTATTAATTATATTAATTAATTGTCCATTTGTCTTGGATGAGTCATTTGTGTCTGTGTTAATGTTTTTGTCTAATGGTGTGGCAATTTGGCTGGTGACATTTTTTTGTGAATTAACAAGACACTGTCTGAACTTCACATATTTCATCTATAAAGGGGACTTCTATAAACAAGTGGAAGGAGCGCCTATGGGCTCACCACTATCACCAGTAATAGCTAATTTATTTATGGAATACTTTGAAACAACAGCCATAGAAAAATCGATTAAAAAACCAAAAATCTGGTTAAGATATGTAGATGACATATTTGCAGTGTGGCTCCACGGAAGAGAGGACTCTCAACACCCAACATCCGAAAATAAAATTTACTATAGATATTGAAAAAATTTGCTAATTACCCTTCTTGGACACACTAATCATAAAAAAAGAAAACGGCTATCTAGGACACACAGTATTCAGAAAAAGTACACACACCAATAGGTATCTACATGCAAATTCAAACCACCATCCGGCACAAATCAAATCGGTAGCAACCTCTCTATTCAATAGAGCTAAAATATTAGCCGACAAAGAACATATCGATGATGAATTAAAAACCGTGAAAATAGCAGTACAATCAAATGGTTTTATAAAAGAAAACTTGAAAGAAACAAAGAAGAAAACAAAGAAAATTGAAAACAATTACATAGGACATGCTCGTCTTCCATACATCCAAGGGATAACAGAAAAGATCGGAAGAACCCTAACGAAGCATAAAATCAGAACTATTTTTCAGTCTGAGTAGCAGATTCATATCTGAGTAGCAGATTCTTCTCAAATATAAATCTACTTTCTGTACAAAAACCTTCATCACTAACCTATTTCGCTGATCGTATTTGTGTAATTAGTTTAATGTTCATATTTAATTTAATATCTTACAGCAACACATTCATGCGGAGCAAACGAAGAGTTCGTCAGATGTTTAAACCCATGTCCTGATACTTGCGACTCAATTTTGAATACCTCGCCCAGACCAAATTGCGACCCAGTATACCCATGTCCTAGTGGATGCCAATGCATCAAAGGCTTCTTCCTAAATTATGCAAACGATTGCGTTGATATGCTTTCCTGTCGTAAGTATTTAAAATAAATATATCGAATGCAAGAAATATATACATATGAAAGTTGTCTTTCTCACAAACAAGTTTTAAACTGGTTTCAAGAACCGTTGGAAAGCAGTTTATAATTTAGTTTTAGGAAACGTAGATCTTTTTACGTCCTGATCGCCATAAAACTTTATTTATACATATTTACATATTTTTTATTTATACATATTTACATATTTTTTCTATAGCATGTTTTTGAGCATTTATAATAAAATGTCTTACTTTATTAATAAATATTTATTTAACCGTTCACAGAATTACCAGTTACCTCAGCAGAACCAACACCAGCATGTCCACCAAATGAAGAGTTTGTCAGAATTAGAAACCGATGTCCTGAAACTTGTAACTCTATCAACGGTATCAGGCCTGAACAATATTGCGACCCAACGTTACCTTTATTTGGTGGATGTCAATGCATCAATGGTTACGTCCTAAATGATGCAAACGTTTGCGTTGATTTTAATACTTGTCGTAAGTATTTAAAATAAATATATCGAATACAAGAAAGATGTACATATGAAAAGTTGTCTTTCTCACAAACAAGTTTTAAACTGGTTTCAAGAATTGTTGGAAAGCAGTTTATAATTTAGTTTTAAGAAATGTAGATTTTTACATCCTGGTAGCCACAAATCTTATTTTTTTCTATAACATAGTTTATGAGCAATTATAAAAAATGTTTTGCTTTATTCATAAATATTTATTTAACCGTTCACAGCAAAACCAACCTCTACGACATCAGCATGTCCACCAAATGAAGAGTTCGTCAGCTGTTTAGACCCATGTCCTCGAATTTGCATGGAAAACTACGACCCTACGTTCTGGCCACCTTGCAACCCAATTTTCCCTTGTCCTAGTGGATGCCAATGCAAAGACGGTTACGCTAGAAATGATAAAAACAATTGCGTTGATATGCTTAACTGTCGTAAGTATCTAAAATAATTATATTGAATACAAGAAAGACGTGAATATGAAAAGTTTTCTTTGTGTCAGAAAACTTTTAATACAACAAACGGTAAAAAATAATAATAACAATAGTACTAACAATATTATTTTTATTCTTATTTTAAACTGCCTAGATACGCAATGTGTATTACGTTCCTTAGCAGTTCCGTGTATTGTCAAATTTAAAAATATTGGTGATAAACGTTAAGTAAAGCACGTGTTGACCCTCTCCACTTGTCTAAAAAGCCTGAATATCGCAATTTTCTTGATATTTATTTTACATTTTATTATATTTGCGAACAGTGGCGTTGCTATGGTGGGGCGGAAGAGGTGGAAGGGGCGGGCCCCGGGCGGCACTTGCTTGGGGGCGGCATATTCGCGATGGGACGTCTATTGTGGTTCTTGACCCTGAATGCACTAAAACATATATAAATCTAGGAATAACAATATCTTAATAATAACCAATTTATTATTTTAAGAAATGCTGATTTTATGACCCTGCAAAAAATGTATGGGAGGTGGGCGGCAATTTTAAGCATCGCCCTGGACGACACATACCCTAGCTACGCCACTGTTTGCGAACGACATATTATGTATGCACGTAGTAACAGCACTGGCGCCGCTCAAGAAACAAAAAATGTTTTCGTGGTTCTAAAACTCGCTATTCAAATTATCATAATTTTTAATGCGTCTTTATAAATGACCCAGCACGGCTTGTAATATTTTTTCTAAGCGTAAATAATAGTTTCTAGCCAGAGAGAAAAAAGTCTCGCGCTGTCTAGCGTCTTGACCGCATCGAGCGACAAAATGCTCGCCCGGCGTTAAAAAGGTTAAAATATAGTTCTAAAAAACGTCGATTTTTTGCTTCGTAAACGGTCGAAACAATACTCTATTTTTATTGTATATATTTAATTCTTCCACAGAAGATCCAATTTGTACTGTGGGAAATGAGACGTTCTCTGTTTGCATTGAACCTTGCCCCCTTACGTGTAACTATGCCTTGAATATTTATCCTCCTCCACCGTGTGAAGACACATCCGGACGTTGTCAACGAGGCTGCGTTTGTTCACCTGGTTATGCTCGAAATGACAACTTTGTATGCGTCCTTATAGATGACTGTCGTGAGTGATCTGTTTATACAATTAAACATGTTTTGAATCGTAAATAACATTGTTAGCTTGTAGCTGAAACTATTTGTTACGGAGGCAATGAAACATTCTACGATTGCGTAAGCCTTTGTCGAGACACCTGTTCGGTCATCATAAGACCAGATACCAAGCCGCATAACTGCATCAACCCTATTCCTTGCCATAAAGGATGTGATTGTCTTCCAGGCTATTACAGACTCAATTCTTACCAATGTGTTAAGAAAGATGATTGCAGTAAGTACATATATAAATATTTCTATAACGAATACTGTTTAACCAAAATAAGTAATTAGTTCGCACATGCTTTTTAAGTTGCACAGAAACACGATAATTATTTTTACTTTGTTGTAATTTTAGTACAAGTATGTATCAGGACCGATCCTAGGTACTTGGCACCCATGTGCTAGTCAACTTTTCACCGCCCTCTTATGTTATTAAAATTAATTTTAGGAGAATACACAAATACTCATATTTCATGAAGAATAGAACGAACGAATATATATTCATTTTAAAACATATTTTTTGTAGAAAATTCAGTTTATTTATAAAATATTTACATATAATAGAAAATAACAAAAATTATACTTTTGTCTTTTTTTAAATACAATATATAAACTAAATATAATAATATAATTAGATTTTTTCAAAAAACTCTTGAATGGATTCTAATACTTTAATGAAATCGCAATGGTCCTTTGAATTCCTTGAGCTATAATTTCTTTGAGCGAATAATTTCTTTCCTCATTTTATATATTTCTGCTTTTAAAGAATTCCTAAAGAAGTAATTTTTTTGCCTAGTGTAAGATTTTGGATTTTGCAAATATTAATTAATAGCATCAATATGTGGTTACTTTAATTAAATATTTTTTCAAGACTAGCCCTAAGTATAGTATATTTTCAAGCATGAGCGTCTTCCGGCTTTAAATAGTAATTATTTTTATATATTTGTTTCAATGTTTCAGTTTTGAACTGTGGCGAAAACGAAGTTTTGATTCCATGTCCAGGATACTGCACTTTCGAGGAAAACTGTCGATCTATATTGGAAAATGTCGTGCCTATTTACATAAGCGAATGTCCACCACCTCCTTATGTTTTTCGTTGTATACCTGTTTGTAGATGCAAGCCAGGATATGTCAGAGTAGAAAATGTTTGCGTAAAAAATGATATATGTAAGCAAAACCTTAAACAAAAATAATTTTCAACATGAATTTATCTAAAGTGTCCAGACGTCCTCCTCTAATAAAAATATCCAAAATGAAATTTTTTAGCTCCCATAGAAATTTGACTTTTTTTGTCTTTTTCGAATAATAATTAATGCCCTTCTTTGATATTTTTAAAAACTGGTCACTTACATCATCTTATGTTACCGTAAGTAAAATTTTACTATAATCATATAGCATATTAAAATATTATAGGTTGCAATAATCCAATGACTGAACATTTAATCAACTGTAGTGAAATATGTGACGAAACTTGTAATGGTATACCAGCGTCCTGTCGTTATAGGTCAGGACCATGCTACACGAAAAGATGTGCTTGCAAACCTGGATTTGTTCAAGACGAGAATAGATTGTGCATACCCAAATCTCAATGCCGTATGTTGAATTAAACAAAAATAAAATTGTTTTAGCTTATAATCATATCTACAAACTAACTGATATTACCAGTTTTAAACCGGTTTCAAAAGCCGGTTTACAGATTTTATGAGCATTTATAAAAAATGTGATGCTTCATTGCTATGTATTTATTTATATCTTCACAGCACAATCAACTTCCACAGCAAGACCCACCTCCACATCAACACCGATATGTCCACCAAATGAAGAATACGTCAGCTGTAAAATCCCATGTCCTGAAACTTGCAGCTCTATCTACAGTACCACGCCTAGACCATTTTGTGACCCAATATTCCCTTGTCCTGGTGGATGCCAATGTATCAATGGTTACGTCCTAAATGATGCAAACGTTTGCGTTGATAGGAATACCTGTCGTAAGTATTCAGAAAAATTTATCGAATACAAGAAAGATGTATGTACATATAAAAAGTTTACATAAAAATAAAAATGTATGCTCTTTCTTTACATAACAAACTTTCCGACTGCAAACAATATTACTATTGCAACAAATAAACGATATGTGATGCTTGTGATATATTGTGTAAAGGGGGGGGGGATTCTCATAAGCACTCACAAACGTGTGACTAATCGGTACTCGGTTGTTAAGCCGACACTTTCTATATTCTAAAAAATCTCGACCTTGTCTATCTCGAAAACCAGTTTTAAAGACATTAAACTTTACTTCTAAGAAACGTAGATTTTTTACTTGCTGGTCGCTATAAAACTTTATTTTTTCTATAGCACACGGTTGTCACGCTTTATTTTCTTGTATTTACTTATCTCTTTATAGCAAAAACAACTACCACACCAATACCACCTACCACAAGAAAACCAACTTGTACTGGGGCCAACGAGACGTGGGCTTCTTGCATGAACACTTGCCCCAATAATTGTGATGTTATCTTGGGCTATTTTCCTCCTCCACCGTGTCTACCACCTCCGTATCCATGTCCACCAGGCTGTAATTGTTTACCTGGTTATATTCGAAATGAGAACTTCGTATGCATCAACATAGATGATTGTCGTAAGTGATCTGCCTATATGATTAAATTGCTCTCTCATTGATGATCGTGACCAATAGCGTATATGCTGTGCCCCATAACAAAAAAGCAATTTGTGTGTTTTTTACCGTCGTAATACAATTTTTTAAATGAATATTAATAGGTGCGAGTTAACAATGACTTTTTTAAAAGGATGGGTCGATGTTTTTTAAATATTTCCATTTCATAGTATTTTATTAAAAGACACATTTTTCTGGCCAAATTTAAGAAAATAATTATCTCTTCTCAGAAGTCAAAAATCCATGTCAAAAGCAATAAAATCGTGTCGGCGTCGTCGCAGTAGGAACGCTCGTGATCGAGCGTTCCCACTGCGTTAATTGAATGTTAGTAGATTAAATTTAACTATAGTCTGAAAATAAATTTACATTAAACGAATTACAAGAAAACACATAATTAACCTTCATTTAGACTTTTTTATAAAACTAATAGTATTTTGATCCAGACTTTACCCAATACACTGGATATTAGCGATGAATTAATAATGAACGTTTTATATAGCGTTTCTTTAGAAATCCATGTTATATTTTCTGTTTCATTGCTACATCAAAATTATGATCCCCAATTTTGAAGCTACTTTAGAAACAATGATTTTTTTTTATTAAAATATTTTTTATACTCGCAAACTTATTGTACATAAACGACTTATTGTAACAATAATATGCCATACGTATTTATTGTGTCCCTCATTTTAATATTATATTGTGTCCCTCAAAAAAATTATTAATTATTTATTTAACACGATCAACAACTTTATTATTATTATTATATTTCATTTTCATAGTGTTGTTTTAATACAACCACCAATTTTATTTATTAAAATTTATAAATATGATTGAATTATTTTAACAGCTTGTAGAGATCCAACCACAGAGGTGGCAGTAAACTGTCCGCAATCTTGTGAAGACACGTGCCTTGGATCACCACCCAAAGATTGTCAAATAAATTGTAGAGTAAAAACGTGCATTTGTAAACCAGGGTTGGTAAGAAATGCAAACGGAGACTGTGTGCCTAAATCGAAATGCTGTGAGTATAATTTAGATTGAAGAAACCTAACTTTAATGCTCTCATAATTCATCTAAAGGTAGTACAGTTTTGCTGCTCCCTGGAAAAGCCTTCAGTAAACATTTAGAAAACTAAAATATTTTATTGTTATTTTTTTTATAATTTTTACTTATTATTATATGTATTATTATGATTGAATTACTTTTAACAGTGGTTTGCAAAGAAGACGAAGTGTTGAATGCTTGTCCAGCTTTTTGTACCTTCGATGTAGATTGTCTATCCTATATGGAGGGAGTAATAAGAGATTGCACTAATCCATCTTCAGATTACAAATGCATTCCAAGATGCGACTGTAAACCAGGCTATGTTAGAGTTGGTCAAGATTGCTATCCTCCGCATCAATGTAAATAAGCATTATATTAATACCAAAGCCTACATTTAACTGTTAATAATTTAACAGGTTGTAACGATCCAACTACAGAGGTGGTAGTAAACTGTCCGCAATCATGTGAAGAAACGTGCCTTGGACCTCCACCCAAAGATTGTAAAATAAACTGTAATGAAAAAACGTGCATTTGTAAGGGTTGATTAGAGATGCAAATGGAAACTGCGTGCCTAAATCTAAATGTAGTGAGTATAATTTAGCTCGATAAACCTCCCTTGCTCGCTCTTATAATTAATCTAAAGGTGGTGCAGTTTTTCTGCTTCCTGGAGAAGCTTCCAGTGAACATTTAGAAGACTAAAATATCATATTGTTTAATTTAAGATCATTGCCCCGGTCCACACGAGGAATATAGACGTTGCGGAACAAAATGTGAACCAACATGCAATAAAAGATATCCTGTATGTAAAGCAGGATGCAAAAAGGGATGTTTCTGCATGGATGGTTATGTAAGGAGTGAAAACGGCACATGTATACTGATAGATTTGTCGTATGTTGTTTATAATAAAAAAACACATATATATATATATATATATATATATATATATATATATATATATATATATATATATATATATATATATATATATATATATATATATATATATATATATATATATATATATATATATATATATATATATATATATATATATATATATATATATATATATATATATATATATATATATATATATATATATATATATATATATATATATATATATATATATATATATATATATATATATATATATATATATATATATATATATATATATATATATATATATATATATATATATATATATATATATATATATATAATGATTTTGGTTATTATATTTATATGATTGAATTACTTTCAGCAATGGTGTGCCTTAAAAACGAAGTGTTGAATAATTGTCCAGAATATTGTACCTTCGACGAGCATTGTGGTTCTTATATTGACGGAATAATAATAGTCTGCACTCAACCACCAGACTACAAGTGTCAACCAATATGTGAATGTAAACTAGGATATTTGAGAGTTGACGATCAAGACTGCGTTTTACCGAGCCATTGTAATATAAAATTATTATCCCAGTGGTATTTTGTCATATGTGTGGTTTAGTTATAAAGGCTTTGAATGTTATCTGTTACGGAACTTACAATATCCTCATATATACTTATTCATTTATACTGGTATTTTAATAGCTGAGTGCAGTCGTATCTCTCATTACCCTCAGGCGGCGATTTTCGGCGTTAGAATATCAGCAGATCGGCATGTCGGCCAACGGAATATTACTTCAATCGCCGGTACATTTGAATCTGCCATAAAGCTTAGACTAAATGTTATGTATTTGTATCCATCAAACTACACAAATGATAAAATAGCACTGGAGCGATGAAATATCGAAAAAAACTGTTAAATACCATATTCTTCCAACAGGTTGTAAAAATCCAAGAGACGAGATAGTAGTAGACTGTCCGCATTCTTGCGAAGAAACGTGTAGTGGTCCACCAGCTAACGGTTGCCAAATAACTCCCTGTAATGTAAGAACGTGTATTTGTAAACCAGGTTTGGTAAGAAATTCATCTGGAGACTGCATTGTTAAAAATAAGTGTCGTGAGTATAATTTCTAATTAAAAACGAACACTATTCTAAATTAAATACTTACATAAACATGCTGCAAAACTGTTTTTCCTATGTGAAGCCACTGGTGATCATTTATTATATTATTATATTATAACTATAGTGTTTTTTTTTAATATATCATATTAAAAAAAAACACTATAAAATATCCTATTGTTTAATTTAAGCTCATTGCCCCGGTCCACACGAGGAATATAAACGTTGCGGAACAAAATGTGAACCAACATGCAATAAAAGATATCCTGTATGTAAAGCAGGATGCAAAAAGGGATGTTTCTGCATGGATGGTTATGTAAGGAGTGAAAACGGCACATGTATACTGATAGATCTTTGTCGTATGTTGTTTATAATAAAAAAACATTTATATATAATGATTTTGGTTATTATATTTATATGATTGAATTACTTTCAGCAATGGTGTGCCTTAAAAACGAAGTGTTGAATAATTGTCCAGAAAGTTGTACCTTCGACGAGAATTGTGGTTCTTATATTGACGGATTAATAATAGTCTGTACTCCACCACCACCAGACTACAAGTGTCAACCAAGATGTGAATGTAAACTAGGATATTTGAGAGTTGACGATCAAGACTGCGTTTTACCGAGCCATTGTAATATAAAAATATTATCCCAGTGGTATTTTGTCATATGTGTGGTTTAGTTATAAAGGCTTTGAATGTTATCTGTTACGGAACTAACAATATCCTCATATATATTCATTTATACCGGTATATTAATAGCTGAGTGCAGTCGTATCTCTCATTACCCTCAGGCGGCGATTTTCGGCGTTAGAATATCAGCAGATCGGCATGTCGGCCAACGGAATATTACTTCAATCGCCGGTACATTTGAATCTGCTATAAAGCTTAGACTAAATGTTATGTATTTGTATCCATCAAACTACACAAATGATAAAATAGCACTGGAGCGATGAAATATCGAAAAAAACTGTTAAATACCATATTCTTTCAACAGGTTGTAAAAATCCAAGAGACGAGATAGTAGTAGACTGTCCGCATTCTTGCGAAGAAACGTGTAGTGGTCCACCAGCTAACGGTTGCCAAATAACTCCCTGTAATATAAGAACGTGTATTTGTAAACCAGGTTTGGTAAGAAATTCAACTGGAGACTGCATTGTTAAAAAGAAGTGTCGTGAGTATAATTTCTAATTAAAAACGAACACTATTCTAAATTAAATACTTACATAAACATGCTGCAAAACTGTTTTTCCTATGTGAAGCCACTGGTGATCATTTACATATTATTATATTATAACTATAGTGGTTTTTTTTTAATATATCATATTAAAAAAAACACTATAAAATATCCTATTGTTTAATTTAAGCTCATTGCCCCGGTCCACACGAGGAATATAAACGTGGCGGAACAAAATGTGAACCAACATGCAATAAAAGATATCCTGTATGTAAAGCAGGATGCAAAAAGGGATGTTTCTGCATGGATGGTTATGTAAGGAGTGAAAACGGCACATGTATACTGATAGATCTTTGTCGTATGTTGTTTATACTAAAAACATATATATACACAATGATTTTACTTATTATATATGATTGAGTTACTTTCAGCAATGTTATGCCAGAAGAACGAAGTGTTGAATACTTGTCCACGATATTGTACCTTCGACGAGGATTGTGGTTCTTACATTGACGGATATATAAGAGACTGTACTCCACCACCACCACACTACAAGTGTCAACCAAGATGTGACTGTAAACCAGGATATTTGAGAGTCGATCAAGACTGCGTTTTACCGAGCCATTGTAATATGAAATTATTATCCCAGTAGTATTTTGTCATATTTGTGGTTTAGCTATTTTGAATGTTATATTTATTTATATTGGCATTTTAAAATCTGCGTGAAGTGGTATCTATCATTCCGCTTAGACGCCGATTTTCGGCGTTAGAATATCAGCATATCTGTCAGCGGAAAATTACCTCAGTCGCCGGCACATTTGAATCTGCCTTAAAGCTTAGACTGAATGTTACGTATTTGTATTCATCAAACTACACAAACGAAAGATTAACACTGGAGCGATGAAATATTGAAAAAAAAACTGTTAAATACCCATCTTCTTCCAACAGGTTGTAAAAATGCAAGAGCCGAGGTAGTAGTAAACTGTCCGCAATCTTGCGAAGAAACTTGTAGTGGACTACTAGCTAACGGTTGCCAAATAACTCCCTGTAATATAAGAACATGTATTTGTAAACCAGGTTTGGTAAGAAATTCGACTGGAGACTGCATTGTTAAAAGAAAATGTCGTGAGTATAATTTCTGACTAAAAACAAACTATTCTAAATTAAATACCTACATAAACATACTGAAAAACTGTTTTTCATACGTGAAACCGCTGGTGAGCATGTATATAATATTATATTATAACTATAGTGTTTTTTTTTAATATATTAAGTTGTTTAATATAATATTATCTATTTTACTCAGTCGAAAACGGACAGTGATTGGAACAAAGCGTTCGTTGTAAACAACCATATTTTTTTATTATATTCTAACAAAAAAACAGTTAGTAAAAACCATTTCTAAATACAAAGCATATTTCAATGAAGTATATTGTAATAAAAAAATACAACGTTTTACATCTCACAAAAATATTCAGTCACCATATAAAACAACCTAATATCATAAGTAACATTTTTATTTATAAATTAGCTAATCGGTAAAACTACAGAGCCAAATTTATCGCAATAACATGTAAACTATGTATTATAACACATACTTATATATGTAAGTATAAGAAGTGTAATAAAAAATATAAACACAAATTAGTAATCAGGTATGAGCCGGTGAGTTATCGTGGTGCAAAATTCATGAGTTATTTTTCTTCGAATTGACTCTTGTGAGCGCCGTAAAACTGTAAGGTAAACTATAGTGAACCAGTATAATCAACAAAAACAATAAGCAAAACGTTAAAATTCGATCGAATTTGGCGGTTTTTTTATACTGGCTCTTCAGAACGCTTCCATTGAGACAATTGAACCTTTGCTTAGATATCATAACCATACGTATCGGATCCGTATTTGCATCCCTAGTCTTTTTTTCTAGGAGCGTTGACACAATTTATTGCATTTTTTGCGTAGTATGTTTTAAATTAATCTCGAATATCCGTCAATGCTTAACGACTTTAGCTGCGTACCGTAGAGAGTCGCGATTACATCCCTTATTCTTAACATTCAGCTTCTCAATAAGCTTGCCAGACACAAGGATGTTTTCGGCAGTAGCTACAAGGAGCTGGAACAACTTTATGTGTAATGGTGCACATCTCTTTTAGGTGTACACTACAATAAATCTTAAATATTTATTTGTATACTGCATTTTTAATAGTAATAGCTGTGTTAAATTGTATTAGTGTAGATATGTAAGAAATAATTAATGAAATATTTTGTATCAAGTCCATATTGTAGTATCATTGAAACCTGTAAAATCAAGATGGTCAAATTTGTAATAATAATAAATTAATTAAACATGTATTTATGTTCTAGCTCCTTGTCCTGATCCAAACGAGGAATACAAAAAATGCGGAACTAAATGCGAACCAACATGCAAAAAAAGACATCCCGTATGTTCTCCTGCGTGCAAAAAGGGATGTTTCTGCATCGATGGTTATATAAGAAGTAAAAATGGCACCTGTATACCAATAAAGGAATGTCGTAAGATGATTTAAAATATGTATATAAAATGTATTATAAAATTTTGGTTTTAATAAAAATGATTGAATTATTTTCAGCGCCGGTATGCAGTAAAAATGAATTGCTTAATCCTTGTCCACCTTATTGTACATTCGATGAAGATTGTGCTTCTTATATGAATGGTGTAATACGAGATTGTGCCGTACCACCACCACCAGAATTCAAGTGTCGGCCAACATGCTACTGTAAGCCAGGATACGTAAGAATCGAAAATTTATGCGTTTTACCCAGCCGATGTGAGTGATAGATTAAATGCTTTAAAATAATATTTTAGTTTCGTATTTTTTTAATAATAGCGTAATTCTTATATAATAGGCTGTAAGAATCCCAAAACCGAAAAGGTAGTCAGTTGCCCACATCGTTGCGAAAAGACTTGCAATGGACCTCCAGCTGCAAAATGCAAAATAAATCCATGCGTCAGAAGAACGTGCGTTTGCACCGCTGGCTTAGTAAGAAACTATTCTGGAGACTGTGTACCTAAAAAACAATGTCGTAAGTTAATATTTATTAAGAGATTAAGAGTATTTATTAAATACGGGCTTTACTATGTTTGTTTCTTACAGATATTTGCACAGGTCTAAATGAAGTTTACAATACTTGCGGAACTGCCTGCCAGCCGACTTGCAAAAATAAAAAGCCAATATGTACAAAACAATGCGTCAAGGGATGCTTTTGCAAAAAAGGATACATCAGAAACGACAACAATGAATGTTGTTTGATAGCGAATTGTCATTAATGTTTTTAATTGATATAAGATTAAACAGCAATAATGTTACCTATATAATCAACTTTTAATTGACTTTATAAATACAATTAAGTTTTGAAATGTATAACAGAATTGTTTTTATTTAATCCCAAGCTACTAATTTTCAACAAGATTCAGGTAGAACTGGCTTCAACACTATCAGCAATTTCTAAATCTGCTGCTTCTTAAAGTCCTTGCGCGGTGCCTGTGTTAAGCACGCGTGTTTATTTTTGTTTTTATAAAATGTTCTAAATTATTCACATTTTGATTTTTATAACAGAATAAGTAAACTTTTGTATCCAAGAAAAAAGCTGATTTATTGGCACAAAGTTTGTTGAATCTAGCTTTCATTGGGGAGAGTGCTACTCTTAGCTCTTTTTCTACTGACAAACAAGCTCCATATTTGGATTTCATTGTAGTTAATGCAGAAAATTCCGTTTCGCATTAATATGCTGCTGCAAAAGCCAGCAGTACTTGCATTACTTTGCTTGATAATGTATTTTATTCACTACGATTCAACCAAAATTGAATAAAGATTTCAATCTGAAATTTTAGTTTCAATAAAGTATCACGCGACAATTATGTTATTTTATATTTTTCAATATAGTAGCGAATCCAAATTCATCACATTTTTCATCAACAAATGGATTCTGTATCCACGCAAACATTGTCAAATCAATATTTTCAGTGCATTAATCAAACCTTCCAGGTGTTCAGTAAATAGATTTTTGATTGCTTCAATATTAGCACTGGCACACTAATAATTTAAAAGTAGAAACAGGCCGAATTTATTTTATACTAATTTTGCTTTCCATGGCTTCAATTTTTTATGAATATGATCCTTAAATTGATTTATTCAAAACACTAAATTTTCCAAATATTTAAATCAATCCAGATTCTAAATAAGCTTGCCAAAACGTCTTTGAGGAGCTGAAAAAAATATGCTTATCTTTTTAAGGTGTGCGCCATAATTGTATTTATTTTTATTTTTTTAATAAAAAATATTAGTGAAAACTATAAAATTGTAAAAGAGACCATTATAAATATGTATGTATAAGAGTTCAGATTTTACCATTTAATTATACATGAAAATTTTCATTCACAAGCTTAATATAAATTAAATAATATAATTTTGCTATAAATGAATCGCTAAATCACATAGAGATGTAAAAAAGTTTTATTCTCTTTAGCGCAATATTTATAGAAACCGTTAAAAAAGCTACGTATTTTGCGAGCTATCAGGGATTAGATTTTAAAGAACACATAGCCATTGACTAAAATGTATCAATTCCTAATTACAATTATACCTTCTGATTTGAATTCGTTATGTAGAAGCAAACATTCAACTAGAGATGGACCAGTTAGGAGATTTAATTAAGCCTTGGCTAATTGAGACGATCTTTTTAGCAATCCGCACGTATTTTTACAAAGAATGAAAAACGCATATAATGTAACAACAATCGTGATTAACAACAGCTTCAAGTCGTGATTTATATATGAAACAATAAAAAATATTAAATATAAATTACTTAAAATCTATTATTTCGTATACGTATAGACTTGCGTTTCGCGTAAATTTAAGGAATTTAAATTAAGCCTACCTTGTCCACTTTGAACGACCTTTTTAATAATACGTACATATTTTTACAAAATGTTATATTATGCAAGTAAAAAGCGTGTAAAATGTATCAATAATCGTGCTTATCAACCGTTTAAAGTCGTGATTTGCATATAAAATAATGCAAATCACGACTTTTAATTAATTACTTTTACTTATACATATAAACTAACATTTTGCGTGATTATTTTTAGTATGCTACTAGTAACAAACGTGAAATGTCTAAGTATATTTTGACAGTGATCGTTTGGACGCTGTTGTCGTGTACAAAAAAAACTACAGGTGTATTTAATAATTTTTATTTTAGAATTTAAAATGCCATTAATATAATATTTCAAATTCATATTGCCACTGTGATAAGTACAGTAGCCGGTTTAAAAAAAAATTGTGTCAATGTACTATATTAAACTCCTTATTGAACTATAAAACAAATATATAAAAAACATAATCTTTGAAGGCTAAGCTTGTTTTATCTTTATAATATATTTTCCCATAACTATAAATATCACGTGGCGCTAATGTTAAGTAAAATATTATTAAAAAATGGCATAATTGTAAATGACAAGAAACACGATTTCGTTTAGAAATTTGGTAAATTTACTTTTAAATATGGAGTGAAAACGAGTGAGCGAGTGGGTTGGTGCTAAATCTGCCATACCTACTTTTTATAGGGCGCTATATTGTGCATTCGATTAGTACCTTATTCTAAAGCGCCCTTAAGTGCTTGGCGTAACAAACCCCAGATGGTTTTCTGTTGAGATAATTTCATTGCTAAAATATATATATTTATTTTGTCTTTAAAAGCAAATAATTAGTTCGCCATTTGCAAAATGATTTTATTTTTTTCCTGTACACTATTGAGATCGCCAAGTTTTATTGTTATGTCACACAGAAAGACTAAAAAACACCATTTATAATTTTAAATGTTATAGTTCTTTTGTAAAAACAAAATAATTTCGATTAAAAAGTAATAATACCGTTAAAAGAAATCGTTCCAGAAATTTTCATCTGCTTAGCCATCGCACTGTGGTATGTAAAAAAATTCGTTATAATTACTATTCATTTTTTCTAAGTTCTTGTGCTCGGATATAGTTTCCTATATTTATGACAGTTTTAATAACAGCATCTACTTCGCTAAGTAAAATACTTGCGGCCAAATTTTCTTGGTTTAATAAAAAGTGAAATGATATGAGCTTCGGAAAATTGTTTTTTTCTTTAATAGCAAAATAAATCACTTTTTAGAACCGATCATAGAAGAACATCTATCGGTGCATACACAAACGAACTTTTGTATATCAATACTAATCTCTTCTAGAAATGTAAAAGGTGATCCATCATCAGTTTCTGAACTTTAAACAACACACAAACTTAGTGATAGCTTTCGATTTTTTTTATGAAAAACTATTATCAATTACATGTAGGCCTCTAGATTTTAGGTATAACTTGATGGATGTTGGTTTTTAGATGCTCCAACGTTTCGCATTTTCCTCTCGCAAATAGTTCATTTTTCAAAAACTAGTAAATTTATTTATTGTTGTGTGTATTTTTTTGTCGTGAAATAATACTAAATTTATGACGGTGTATAACGACTGGAAAAATATCAAAAGATAATTCAACTATATAATTACTTATAAATAAATATATATATATATATATATATATATATATATATATATATATATATATATATATATATATATATATATATATATATATATATATATATATATATATGGTTAATATTTCTAGGAGTCGGATTACTCCGCGTACTTTTTTGATTCCGTGTGGAATCATGGTCCCTACGTTTCGGCCAGATTCGCCCGGCCATCCTCAGGGGAAAATTGAGAATATGAACATCCGGTGTGGGCAAAGCCCAGCATGTGGTTGTTCAGATCTGAGGATGGCCGGGCGAATCTGGCCGAAACGTAGGGACCATGATTCCACACGGAATCAAAAAAGTACGCGGAGTAATCCGACTCCTAGAAATATTAACCAAATATTTCTCCGCGAAAACGCATTCAACCACATATATATATATATATATATATATATATATATATATATATATATATATATATATATATATATATATATATATATATATATATATATATATATATATATATATATATATATATATATATATATATATATATATATATATATATATATATATATATATATATATATATATATATATATATATATATATATATATATATATATATATATATATATATATATATATATATATATATATATATATATATATATATATATATGGTTAATATTTCTATCGGATTACTCCGCGTACTTTTTTGATTCCGTGTGGAATCATGGTCCCTACGTTTCGGCTAGATTCGCCCGGCCATCCTCAGGGGAAAATTGAGAATATGAACCTCCAGTGTGGGCAAAGCCCAGCATGTGGTTGTTCAGATCTAAACTGCTGAAATGCTGAAATTTATATATATATATATATATATATATATATATATATATATATATATATATATATATATATATATATATCAAATCTCGGGATTCATGGCGATTTTTGCTCACTTGTATTCTATATTTGCCGTGATTTTCCGGCCATGATCACAAATTATTTGCAACTGTTGCAAATCAATTGCAAATAATACGTGGTCATTGCCGCAAAATCACAGCTGAAATATAAAATACAAGTAAGCAAAAATCGCGATGATAACCGAGATTTCAAAAATAATTATACTCGCGAAAGTCTAAAAATCCATATATATGATATGATATATATATGGATTTTTAGATTTTTTTCTTCTCAAATATAAATCTACTTTCTGTACAAAAACCTTCATCACTAACCTATTTTGCTGATCGTATTTGTATAATTAGTTTAATGTAACTTACAGCAATACTTTCATGCCCACCAAATGAAGAGTTCGTCAGATGTTTAAACCCATGTCCTGAAACTTGCGACTCAATCTTGAATACCTCGCCCAGACCAAATTGCGACCCAGTATACCCATGTCCAGGTGGATGCCAATGCATCAATGGTTACTTCCTAAATTATGCAAACGATTGCGTTGATATGCTTTCCTGTCGTAAGTATTTAAAATAAATATGTCGAATGCAAGAAATATGTATATATGAAAAGTTGTCTTTCTCTCAAACAAGTTTTAAACTGGTTTCAAGAATCGTTGGAAAGCAGTTTATAATTTAGTTTTAGAAAACGTAGATCTTTTTACATCCTGATCGTCATAAAACTTTATTTTTTCTATAGCATGTTTATGAGCTTTTATAATAAAATGTCTTGCTTTATTAATAAATATTTATTTAACCGTTCACAGTATTACCATCTACCATAGCAGAACCAACACCAGCATGTCCACCAAATGAAAAGTTCGTTAGATTTAAAAACCCATGTCCTGACACTTGCAACTCTATCTACGGTATCAAGCCTGTACAATATTGCGACCCAATGGTACCTTCTCTTGATGGATGTCAATGCATCAGGGGTTACGTCTTAAATGATTCAAACGTTTGCGTTGATTGGAATACTTGTCGTAAGTATTTAAAATAAATATATTGAATATAAGAAAGATGTACATGTGAAAAGTTGTCTTTCTCACAAACAAGTTTTAAACTGGTTTCAAGAACCGTTAAAAAGCAGTTTATAATTTAGTTTTTGGAAATGTAGATTTTTTTACATCCTGGTTGCCACAAAACTTTATTTTTTTTATAGCATAGCTTATGAGCATTTATAAAAAAATGTTTTGCTTTATTCATAAATATTTATTTAACCGTTCACAGCAAAACCAACAGCATGTCCACCAAATGAAGAGTTCGTCAGCTGTTTAAACCCATGTCCTCCAATTTGCATGGAAATCTACGACCCTACGTTCAGCCCACCTTGCAACCCAATTTTCCCTTGTCCTAGTGGATGCCAATGCAAAGACGGTTACGCTCGAAATGATAAAAACAATTGCGTTGATATGTTCAACTGTCGTAAGTATCTAAAATAATTATAATGAATACAAGAAAGACGAGAATATGAAAGATTTTTTTGTGTCAGAAAACTTTTATTACAACAAATGTAAAAAAAGAATAATAACAATAGTACTAACAATATTATTGGTATTATTATTTTTTAACTGCTTAGATACGCAATGTGTATTACGTTTCTTAGCAGTTCCGTGTATTGTCATATTAAAAATATATGAGATAAACGTTATCTAAGCACGTGTTGTCCCTCTTCACTTTCCTAAAAAGCCTCAATATCGTAATTTTCTTGATATTTATTTTACATTTTATTATATTTGCGAACGACATATTATGTATGCACGTAGTAACAGCACTGGCGCCGCTCAAGAAACAAAAAATGTTTTCGTGATTCTAAAACTCGCTATTCAAATTATCATATTTTTTAATGCTTCTTCATAAATGACTCAACACGACCGCATCGAGCGACAAAATGCTCGCCCGGCATTAAAAAGGTTATTACTTAGTTCTAAAAAACGTCGACTACTTGCCTGGTAAACGGTCGAAACAATACTTTATTTTTTTATTGTGTTTATTTAACTCTTCCACAGAAGATCCAATTTGTACTGTGGGAAATGAGACGTTCTCTATTTGCCTTGAACCTTGCCCCCTTACGTGTAACTATGCCTTGAATATTTATCCTTCTCCACCGTGTGAAGCACCAAAGTATCCTTGTCAACGAGGCTGCGAATGTTCACCTGGTTATGCTCGAAATGACAACTTTGTATGTGTCGTCATAGATGACTGTCGTGAGTGATCTATTTATAAAATTAAACATGTTTTGAATCGTAAATAACATTGTTAACTTGCAGCTGAAACTATTTGTTACGGAGGCAATGAAACATTCTACGATTGTGTAAACCTTTGTCGAGACACCTGTTCGGTCATCATAAGACCAGATTCCAAGCCGCATAACTGCGTCAACCCTATTCCTTGTCGTAAAGGATGTGATTGTCTTCCAGGCTATTACAGACTCAATTCTTACCAATGTGTTAAGAAAGATGATTGCAGTAAGTACATATATAAATATTTCTATAACGAATACCGTTTAACCAAAATAAGTAATTAGTTCGCACATGCTTTTTAAGTTGCACAAATACACGATAATTATTTTTACTTTGTTGTAATTTTAGTGCAAGTATGTGTCAGGACCGGTCTTAGGTACTTGGCACCCATGTGCAAGCCAACTTTTCACCGCCCTCTTATTTTATTAAAATAAATTTTAGGAGAATACAAAAATACTCATATTTCATGAAGAATAGAACGAACGAATATATATTCGTTTTAAATCATATTTTTAGTAGAAAATTCAGTTTATTTATAAAATATTTACATATAATAGAAAATAACAAAAATTATACTTTTGTCTTTTTTTAAATACAATATATAAACTAAATATAATAATATAATTAGGTTTTTTCAAAAAACTCTTTAATGGATTCTAATACTTTAATGAAATCGCAATGGTCCTTCGAATTCGTTGAGCTATTAAATAATCTGCGAATAATTTCTTTACTCATTTTATATATTTCTGCTTTTGAAGAATTATTAAAGAAGTCATTTTTTTGCCTGGTGTAAGATTTTGGATTTTGCAAATATTTAATTAATAGCATCAATATGTGGTTTCTTTGATTAAATATTTTTTCTTAATGCCGCTTGAAATGTTGAGCTTAGCTTAGAATTGATATTTTCTAATTGTTCGAATAAAAAATTTAAGGCCCTTCTACTTGTCAATAATAATCGTGAGACAATTGGCAATACCAACTGATGCTACTTTAGTAAAAACAATGTAATAGAACTTTTTTGGTTTATGGAAAAAATAGTCCTAAATTGTTTTACATTTTGCCGATTTCCATGCTTGATTTTTTCTTATCAAAGCGGATTCTTCAAAGCAAAGATAAATCCACCGACCAGTTAGTTAAATAGAAAATCGCAAAAAAATATTGGTCATTCAAATACTTTCGATCTTCCGAGAATATATGCATATTTCAAACATCTGTAACTAGCACATTCAGAAAGGTTTCTAATCTGAGTGTCTTCTTTTATTTAAAATTTGTAAACTATTTTTTGTCATTCCCCGACGCTTATTTAAAACCTTCCAAGAAGTATACAATTCTCGAGAATAAACACTAAACATGATGAACGTTATACAAATAATAATTATGCAGCTAAACTTAAAAAAATACAATTACGGCGCACATCTAAAATAGATAAGCACCATCCCACATATTTTTTCCATATCCTCATAGCTATCGCCAAAAACATATTTGTTTTTGGCAAGCTCATTTAGAATCTGGATTACTTGTGCAAAAGGAGCGTTTTGGCCGCAATGAGCAAGAATAGGGGATGCGATTTTGATTTTTTAGGGCAATGGTCCACAAGCCATTGCCCTTTAGAAACTTTTTTGTGATCGTAAAATTATTTTCTTTTAAAAAAATTGGTATTATTTATATTAAATAATATAATATAATTTATTTGACAAAAAATATAATACATTGCTTCAACAATAACCAAGTAGCAATACATATAAGTATAATATTTAAATTTATATTCATTTCTGTGACGACAGCAGAGGCGAACAAGTGGCAGCTGCAATTGCCGCGAGATAGAGTGTCAAGCGACGCGACGCAGATTGCGTACTCTCTCAGTATTTTAACGATCTGCTTTTTAATTTTAGTTGCCATTAAAACAAAATATGTATCGGTCACGAATGTTTCTAGAGGATGACTTATGGCTTTCGATTTCCAATACAGATCCGAATATAAAAATTTCTTTGCAAGCGCATACCGTATAGTTAAAGTATTTTAAAAGTATTTTACATTACAAACATTGTTTCATAAATATATATTTTCATTCAGATCTTATACAAGCCAAAAATATAAGCACAAACCCTATAAATAATTTCAATTATGATGACGATAAAAAATGTCTATCCGTGGATTTCGATAAAATTTAAATTGAAACGATAGTTCGGATTTTGTCACTATTATAACCTTCCAAGAAGTATTCACATTAGGCATAAACCCGCCTTTACTTATGCAGAGAAAAATGGACAATAGTTGTAAACCTTTTAAAAATATTCGTATACATTTAATTTTATATAATAAAAAATGCTTTATAAATTTTCTCGAGAAATAAGAATTCTCGATTTATTATTTTTCTCAAGAAATTTTCAGTAAGAAGCACTAGTCGTAACCTTACCCCTAATATTCTGAACATCTAATTTATAACTTGCCAATTTTTTAAATAGGAAATCATACAATCCTTTACCTGTCTAAAATCAAAAAAAAACATGTATGGCAACTTGTTTATCTGAATTATTTACACCCACACACTTTACAATATATATATATATTAAGAAGAATTTATATTCTATATTATTTATTTTATAACACCTGTAGCTAATAAATTAATAATAAAATATTCCGTTTTGGAAATATTTTCCTAAGTAAAATGGTATATGAGTTTTAAGCTTTTTTGATTTTTGAAGATTACTTAAGTGATCTTACATCAGGATCAAACTTTGCGATCATCTCTACAGATTTTAAAAAAACACCATTATCCAATTTATATACTTCCGAACTAGTTCCTCTAAAAGCTAGACATTGACTAGGTAAAAAATGCACAATTGCAATCATTCTTTTTTAACCCTTTGATTGTGAGTTAATTTAAACATTTGTCAATTTGTTAGTTAGTTTTTTACCTATTATTTCATCATTATTTTATATTGAATTTATAGCAAATTACAATATATAAAAAAATCAGTGATTCTTAACATTTTATTGCTTTGATTTATATTGCTCCTTTTTTATATTAGTATGTTATAATAAAAAAAAAAATTTTTGTTGATTTATTTTACGTATTTAATATGTGTTATTCGGGTTTTGTTGAAATTTTAATATTTTTTATAAAATAAATATAATTTTTTTTGTTATGGTAATTTATTTTGAACTCTTTAATTTATTGGTATTATTTTATATATAAATCATTTACGTTAATTCAAATTTTAAAATATATTATATTTATAATGTTTTTTATTTATTATTTCTTTAGTTATATATGTAAATATATAACTAAAACCACAAAAAAGTAAAGGATCGACCACCGTTTATATATTATATGTTTGGCGATACTCCTTACAGTGTTAGGTATAGCCCTCCAGCGATCATTTTCAATGTCTAATAAACCCACGTGCCTCTCACGTGTTACCCTTCCAAGCTAGCCCTAAGTATAGTATATTTTCAAGCATGAGCGTCTTCCGGCTTTGAATAGTAATTATCTTTATATATTTGTTTCAATGTTTCAGTTTTGAACTGTGGCGAAAACGAAGTTCTGATTCCATGTCCAGGATACTGCACTTTCGAGGAAAACTGTCGATTTTTATTGGAAAATGTCGTGCCTATTGACATAAGTGAATGTCCACCACCTCCTCCTGTTTTTCGTTGTATACCTGTCTGTAGATGCAAGCCAGGATATGTCAGAGTAGAAAATGTTTGCGTAAAAACTGATATATGTAAGCAAAACCTTAAACAAAAATATTTTTCAACATGAATTTATTTAAAGTGACCAGACGTCCTCCTCTAATAAAAATATCAAAAATGATATTTTTTAGCTCCCATAGAAATTGGACTTTATTTGTCTTTTTCGAATAATAATTAATGCCCTTTTTTGATATTTTTTAAAACTGGTCACTTACATCATCTTATGTTACCGTAAGTAAAATTTTACTATAATCATATAGCATGTTAAAATATTATAGGTTGCAATAATCCAATGACTGAACATTTAATCGACTGTACTGTAATGTGTGACGAAACTTGTAATGGTGTACCAGCGTTCTGTCGCAGTATGACAGGACCATGCTACAGGAAAAGATGTGCTTGTAAACCTGGTTTTGTTCGAGACAGGAATAGATTGTGCATACCCAAATCTCAATGCCGTATGTTGAATTAAACAAAATAAAATAGTTTTAGCTTATAATCATATTTACAAACTAACTAATATTCCTTTAAACTTTATATATTAAATTTGTTAAAAAATAATGCGATTTATAACATTAAATTTTAAATAAATCCTTTGAATGACGTTTTTTGGGAAAGGCAAATGCCCCCCTCAAATAACTGGAAAAATACATGTCATGTATTGATATACTGTATTTTATAACGATCAGCGAAATAGGTTAGCGATGAAGGATATATATATATATATATATATATATATATATATATATATATATATATATATATCCTAGAAATATTAACCATATATATATATATATATATATATATATATATATATATATATATATATATATATATATATATATATATATATATTTATATATATATATTTATATATATATATTTATATATATATATATTTATATATTTATATATATATATATTTATATATATATTTATATATATATTTATATATATATATATATATATATATATATATATATATATATATATATATGCATCACGGCCGACACGAAGTTCGTCCATGCCTCGTAGCAGCTTCGGTTCAATAACATAGATTGGACCATAGTGTCTACTGTGGCAGACCTTCCTATGATCCTTTCTAGCGCGATCCTGTCCGCTGCCCACGCCGAGCATCCGAAGAGTGTGTGCTCAGCGTCGTCGTCTTCTCCGGCGTTGCAATGGAGGCACTCGGCACTCGCCGCTTTGCCGATCCTCTTCAAATAAATACCGAAGCATCCGTGTCCGGTCATTCCCTGTGTGAGGTGGTACGAAAGCTCACCGTGCTTCCTGCCGACCCAGGCCGACAGATCGCCGATGAGTCTGTGCGTCCACCGGCCCTTGGTGGACGCGTCCCATCTCCTCTGCCATTCCGTCACGGTCGCAGCTCTGGCAGCCACCTTTTCGCAGCCGTTGTAGATCGCCTGTCTCTCCAAGGCGAGGAGATCCAACGGCGGCGTGCCGCATAGAGCGAGAACGGCGTCCTCGGACACGGTCCTGTACGCGGAGGCTACACGCAGCAGGCTTCTTCTCTGTACCCTCGCGAGGCTGAGTCTGGCTTTCTCTATGATCATGGCCTGCGCCCAGATCGGGGCGCCGTAGAGGAGGACCGAGTGGACGACCTCGTTATACAGTCGTCGCCGGTTTTGCCTCGGCCCTCCGATGTTCGGCATCAGCCTGGCGAGGTCCTCCGCTACGCGCGCCGCCTTCGCCGCCGCCGCCTCGGCGTGCCTGACGAAGCGCAGCTTGTCGTCTATCTGGACACCCAGATAGCGGATTTCTCTCTTGAAGGGCACTTCAAAGCCGTCGATCGCTATCCTGGGCGGTTGTAACCTGCGCCTCCGCGTAAAGAATACAGCTTCTGTTTTCTCCGTCGCGAGTGCGACGGAGAAAACAAAAAAAAAAAAAAAAAAAAAAAAAAAAAAATATATATATATATATATATATATATATATATATATATATATATATATATATATATATATATATATATATATATATATATATATATATATATATATATATATATATATATATATATATATATATATATATATATATATATATATATATATATATATATATATATATATATATATATATATATATATATATATATATATATATATATATATATATATATATATATATATATATATATATATATATATATATATATATATATATATATATATATATATATATATATATATATATATATATATATATATATATATATATATATATATATATATATATATATATATATATATATATGTGTGGTTGAATGCGTTTTCGCGGAGAAATATTTGGTTAATATTTCTAGGAGTCGGATTACTCCGCGTACTTTTTTGATTCCGTGTGGAATCATGGTCCCTACGTTTCGGCCAGATTCGCCCGGCCATCCTCAGGGGAAAATTGAGAATATGAACATCCGGTGTGGGCAAAGCCCAGCATGTGGTTGTTCAGATCTGTCCTTCGTATCGCGTTCGTCTGGTCCGTTGACATTGAACGTAGCGCGTCGGTAAGTTCTGTCTATTTTTGAACGGATGAGTTTTTGCGGTTCGCGATACGTTGGCTTCGTCGTAATGGTGATGTCGGATTGGCTACTTTTTGAGTAATGGTATCGGTATATGGTATAACCTGAGCCTTATTCCGGTTGTCAGATTTATTAATGATCGTTTGCCATGCAAATGGTAATCACATGCTGGGCTTTGCCCACACCGGATGTTCATATTCTCAATTTTCCCCTGAGGATGGCCGGGCGAATCTGGCCGAAACGTAGGGACCATGATTCCACACGGAATCAAAAAAGTACGCGGAGTAATCCGACTCCTAGAAATATTAGCCATATATATATATATATATATATATATATATATATATATATATATATATATATATATATATATATATATATATATATATATATATATATATATATATATATATATATATATATATATATATATATATATATATATATATATATATATATATATATATATATATATATATATATATATATATATATATATATATATATATATGGGTTTTTAGATTTTCACGAGTATAATTATTTTTTAAATCTCGGGATTCATCGCGATTTATGCTTACTTGTATTCTATATTTCGGCCTTGATTTCGGACGTGCAACTGTAAACAATTCGTGATCATGGCCGGAAAAACACGGCCGAAATATAGAATACAAGTAAGCATAAATCGCGATGTATCCCGAGATTTAAAATATATATATTTATATATATATATATATATATATATATATATATATATATATATATATATATATATATATATATATATATATATATATATATATATATATATATATATATATATATATATATATATATATATATATATATATATATATAATAATGTTCATATTTCATTTCATTTATCTTATAGATATATATTTTTATATCAGCACCTTCATGCCCACCAAACGAAGAGTTCGTCAGATGTTTAAACCCATGTCCTGATACTTGCGACTCAATCTTGAATACCTCGCCCAGACCAAATTGCGACCCAGTATACCCATGTCCTAGTGGATGCCAATGCATCAAAGGCTTCTTCCTAAATTATGCAAACGATTGCGTTGATATGCTTTCCTGTCGTAAGTATTTAAAATAAATATATCGAATGCAAGAAATATGTACGTAGATCTTTTCACATCCTGACCGTCATAAAACTTTTTCACATCCTGACCGTCATAAAAATTTTTTCTATAGCATGTTTATGAGCTCTTATAATAAAATGTCTTGCTTTATTAATAAATATTTATTTAACCGTTCACAGAATTACCAGCTACCTCAGCAGAACCAACACCAGAATGTCCACCAAATGAAGAGTTCGTCAGAATTAGAAACCGATGTCCTGAAACTTGTAACTCTATCAACGGTATCAGGCCTGAACAGTATTGCGACCCAATGTTACCTTTATTTGGTGGATGTCAATGCATCAATGGTTACGTCCGAAATGATGCAAACGTTTGCGTTGATAGGAATACCTGTCGTAAGTATTCAGAATAAATGTATGGAATACAAGAAATATGTATGTACACATAAAAAGTTTTCTTAGTGACTGAAAATTATTAATACCAATCGCATTGTTTATATGAGTGGCGTACAAAATAAAGCAATTACTTAACTCGTTGCAGCAAAACCAACTACCACACCAATACCACCTACCACAAGAAAACCAACTTGTACTGGGGCCAACGAGACGTGGGCTTCTTGCATGAACACTTGCCCCAATAATTGTGATGTTATCTTGGGCTATTTTCCTCCTCCACCGTGTCTACCACCTCCGTATCCATGTTCACCAGGCTGTAATTGTTTACCTGGTTATATTCGAAATGAGAACTTCGTATGCATCAACATAGATGATTGTCGTAAGTGATCTGCCTATAAGATTAAATTGCTCTCTCACTGATGATCGTGACCATAATAGCATATATGCAGGGCCACCAAAAGCAAATCCGGGCCCAGGGAAAATAATAATTCTGTGCCCCATAACAAAAAAGCAATTTGTGTGTTTTTTACCGTCGTAATACAATTTTTTAAATGAATATTAATAGGTGCGAGTTAACAAGGACTTATTTAAAAGGAAGTGTCGATGTTTTTTAAATATTTTCATTTCATAGTATTTTATTGAAAGACATACATTTTTCTGGCCAAATTTAAGAAAATAATTATCTCTTCTCAGAAGTCAAAAATCCATGTCAAAAGCAATAAAATCGTGTCGACGTAGTCGCAGTAGGAACGCTCGTGACCGAGCGTTCCCACTGCGTTAATTGAATGTTAGTAGATTAAATTTAACTATAGTCTGAAAATAAATTTACATTAAAAGAATTACAAGAAAACACATAATTAACCTTCATTTAGACTTTTTTATAAAACTAATAGTAATTTGATCCAGACTTTACCCAATACACTGGATATTAGCGATGAATTAATAATGAACGTTTTATATAGCGTTTCTTTAGAAATCCATGTTATATTTTCTGTTTCATTGCTATATCAAAATTATGATAACCAATTTTGAAGCTATATTTGAAACTCGAAACAATGATTTTTTTATTAAAATATTTTTTTTACTCGCAAACTTATTGTACATAAACGACTTATTCTAACAATAATATGCCATACGTATTTATTGTGTCCCTCAAAAAAAATATTAATTATATATTTAACACGATCAACAACTTTATTATTATTATTATATTTCATTTTCATAGTGTTGTTTTAATACAACCACCAATTTTATTTATTAACATTTATAAATATGATTGAATTATTATAACAGCTTGTAGAGATCCAACCACAGAGGTGGCAGTAAACTGTCCGCAACCTTGTGAAGACACATGCCTTGGATCACCACCCATAGATTGTCAAATAAATTGTGGAGTAAAAACGTGCATTTGTAAACCAGGGTTGGTCAGAAATGCAAACGGAGACTGTGTGACTAAATCGAAATGCTGTGAGTGTAATTTAGCTTGAAGAAATCTCACTTGAATGCTCTCATAATTCATCTAAAGTTGGTGCAGTTTTGCTGCTCCCTAGAAAAGCCTCCAGTAAACATTTAGAAAACTAAAATATTTTATTGTTATTTTTTTTATAATTTTTACTTATTATTATATGTATTATTATGATTGAATTACTTTTAACAGTGATTTGCAAAGAAGACGAAGTGTTGAATGCTTGTCCAGCTTTTTGTACCTTCGATGTAGATTGTCTTTCCTATATGGAGGGAGTAATAAGAGATTGCACTACTCCATCTTCAGATTACAAATGCATTCCAAGATGCGACTGTAAACCAGGCTATGTGAGAGTTGGTCAAGATTGCTATCCACCGAATCAATGTAAATAACCATTATATTAATACCAAAGCCTACATTTAACTGTTAATAATTTAACAGGTTGTAAAGATCCAACCACAGAGATGATAGTAAACTGTCCGCATTGTTGTGAAGAAACGTGCCTTGGACCTCCACCCAAAGATTGTAAAATAAACTGTAAAGTAAAAACATGCATTTGTAAACCAGGGTTGATAAGAGATGCAAACGGAAACTGCGTGCCTAAATCTAAATGTAGTGAGTATAATTTAGCTCGAATAAACCTCACTTGATCGCTCTTATAATTAATCTAAAGGTGGTGCAGTTTTTCTGCTTCCTTGAGAAGCTTCCAGTGAACATTTAGAAGACTAAAATATCATATTGTTTAATTTTAGCTCATTGCCCCGGTCCACACGAGGAGTATAGACGTTGCGGAACAAAATGTGAACCAACATGCAATAAAAGATATCCTGTATGTAAAGCAGGATGCAAAAAGGGATGTTTCTGCATGGATGGTTATGTAAGGAGTGAAAACGGCACATGTATACTGATAGATCTTTGTCGTATGTTGTTTATAATAAAAAAACATTTATATATAATGATTTTGGTTATTATATTTATATGATTGAATTACTTTCAGCAATGGTGTGCCTTAAAAACGAAGTGTTGAATAATTGTCCAGAAAGTTGTACCTTCGACGAGAATTGTGGTTCTTATATTGACGGATTAATAATAGTCTGTACTCCACCACCACCAGACTACAAGTGTCAACCAAGATGTGAATGTAAACTAGGATATTTGAGAGTTGACGATCAAGACTGCGTTTTACCGAGCCGTTGTAATATAAAAATATTATCCCAGTGGTATTTTGTCATATGTGTGGTTTAGTTATAAAGGCTTTGAATGTTATCTGTTACGGAACTAACAATATCCTCATATATATTCATTTATACCGGTATATTAATAGCTGAGTGCAGTCGTATCTCTCATTACCCTCAGGCGGCGATTTTCGGCGTTAGAATATCAGCAGATCGGCATGTCGGCCAACGGAATATTACTTCAATCGCCGGTACATTTGAATCTGCCATAAAGCTTAGACTAAATGTTATGTATTTGTATCCATCAAACTACACATGTGATAAAATAGCACTGGATCGATGAAATATCTAAAAAAACTGTTAAATACCATATTCTTCCAACAGGTTGTAAAAATCCAAGAGACGAGATAGTAGTAGACTGTCCGCATTCTTGCGAAGAAACGTGTAGTGGTCCACCAGCTAACGGTTGCCAAATAACTCCCTGTAATGTAAGAACGTGTATTTGTAAACCAGGTTTGGTAAGAAATTCAACTGGAGACTGCATTGTTAAAAATAAGTGTCGTGAGTATAATTTCTAATTAAAAACGAACACTATTCTAAATTAAATACTTACATAAACATGCTGCAAAACTGTTTTTCCTATGTGAAGCCGCTGGTGATCATTTACATATTATTATATTATAACTATAGTGTTTTTTTTAATATATCATATTAAAAAAAAATACTATAAAATATCGTATTGTTTAATTTAAGCTCGTTGCCCCGGTCCACACGAGGAATATAGACGTTGCGGTACAAAATGTGAACCAACATGCAATAAAAGATATCCTGTATGTAAAGAAGGATGCAAAAAGGGATGTTTCTGCATGGATGGTTATGTAAGGAGTGAAAACGGCACATGTATACTGATAGATCTTTGTCGTATGTTGTTTATAATAAAAACATATATATGCACAATGGTTTTACTTATTATATATGATTGAGTTACTTTTAGCAATGTTATGCCAGAAGAACGAAGTGTTGAATACTTGTCCAGGATATTGCACCTTCGACGAGGATTGTGGTTCTTATTTTGACGGATATATAAGAGACTGTACTCCACCACCACCACACTACAAGTGTCAACCAAGATGTGACTGTAAACCAGGATATTTGAGAGTCGATCAAGACTGCGTTTTACCGAGCCATTGTAATATGAAATTATTATCCCAGTAGTATTTTGTCATATTTGTGGTTTAGCTATTTTGAATGTTATATTTATTTATATTGGCATTTTAAAATCTACGTGAAGTGGTATCTATCATTCCGCTTAGACGCCGATTTTCGGCGTTAGAATATCAGCAGATCGGCATATCTGTCAGCGGAAAATTACCTCAGTCGCCGGCACATTTGAATCTGCCTTAAAGCTTAGACTTAATGTTACGTATTTGTATTCATCAAACTACACAAACGATAGAATAACACTGGAGCGATGAAATATTGAAAAAAACTGTTAAATACCCATCTTCTTCCAACAGGTTGTAAAAATGCAAGAGCCGAGGTAGTAGTAAACTGTCCGCAATCTTGCGAAGAAACTTGTAGTGGACTACCAGCTAACGGTTGCCAAATAACTCCCTGTAATATAAGAACATGTATTTGTAAACCAGGTTTGGTAAGAAATTCGACTGGAGACTGCATTGTTAAAAGAAAATGTCGTGAGTATAATTTCTGACTAAAAACAAACTATTCTAAATTAAATACCTACATAAACATACTGAAAAACTGTTTTTCATATGTGAAACCGCTGGTGAGCATGTATATAATATTATATTATAACTATAGTGTTTTTTTTTTAATATATTAAGTTGTTTAATATAATATTATTTATTTTACCCAGTCGAAAACGGACAGTGATTGGAACAAAGGGTTCGTTGTAAACAACCATATTTTTTTATTATATTCTAACAAAAAAACAGTTAGTTAAAACCATTTCTAAATACAAAGCATATTTCAATGAATTATATTGTAATAAAAAAATATAGCGTTTTATATCTCACAAAAATAGTCGGTCACCAAATAAAACAACCTAATATCATAAGTAACATTTTTATTTATAAATTAGCTAATCGGTAAAACTACAGAGCCAAATTTATCGCAATAACATGTAAACTATGTATTATAACACATACTTATATAATATATGTAAGTATAAGAAGTGTAATAAAAAATATAAACACAAATTAGTAATCAGGTATGAGCCGGTGAGTTATCGTGGTACAAAATTCATGAGTTATTTTTCTTCGAATTGACTCTCGTGAGCGCCGTAAAACTGTAAGGTAAACTATAGTGAACCAGTATAATCAACAAAAACTTTGACATAATTTATTGCATTTTTTGCGTAGTATGTTTTAAATTAATCTCGAAAATTCGTCAATGCTTACCGATTTTAGCTGCGTACCGTAGAGAGTCGCGATTACATCCCTTATTCTTAACATTCAGCTTCTCAATAAGCTTGCCAGACACAAGGATGTTTTCGGCAGTAGCTACAAGGAGCTGGAACAACTTTATGTGTAATGGTGCACATCTCTTTTAGGTGTGCACTACAATAAATCTTAAATATTTATTTGTATACTGCATTTTTAATAGTAATAGGTGTGTTAACTTGTATTAGTGTAGATGTGTAAGAAATAATTAATGAAATATTTTGTATCAAGTCCATATTGTAGGATCATTGAAACCTGTAAAATCAAGATGGTCAAATTTGTAATAATAATAAATTAATTAAACATGTATGTTCTAGCTCCTTGTCCTGATCCAAACGAGGAATACAAAAAATGCGGAACTAAATGCGAACCAACATGCAAAAAAAGACATCCCGTATGTTCTCCTGCGTGCAAAAAGGGATGTTTCTGCATCGATGGTTATATAAGAAGTAAAAATGGCACCTGTATACCAATAAAGGAATGTCGTAAGATGATTTTAAAAAAATTATAAAATGTATTATAAAATTTTGGTTTTAATAAAAATGATTGAATTATTTTCAGCACCGGTATGCAGTAAAAATGAATTGCTTAATCCTTGTCTACCTTATTGTACATTCGAAGAAGATTGTGCTTCTTATATGAATGGTGTAATACGAGATTGTCCCGTACCACCACCACCAGAATTCAAGTGTCGGCCAACATGCTACTGTAAGCCAGGATACGTAAGAATCGAAAATTTATGCGTTTTACCCAGCCGATGTGAGTGATAGATTAAATGGTTTAAAATAATATTTTAGTTTCGTATTTTTTTTAATAATAGCGTAATTCTTATATAATAGGCTGTAAGAATCCCAAAACCGAAAAGGTAGTCAGTTGCCCACATCGTTGCGAAAAGACTTGCAATGGACCTCCAGCTGCAAAATGCAAAATAAATCCATGCGTCAGAAGAACGTGCGTTTGCACCGCTGGCTTAGTAAGAAACTATTCTGGAGACTGTGTACCTAAAAAACAATGTCGTAAGTTAATATTTATTAAGAGATTAAGAGTATTTATTAAATACGGGCTTTACTATGTTTGTTTCTTACAGATATTTGCACAGGTCCAAATGAAGTTTACAATACTTGCGGAACTGCCTGCCAGCCGACTTGCAAAAATAAAAAGCCAATATGTACGAAACAATGCGTCAAGGGATGCTTTTGCAAAAAAGGATACATCAGAAACGACAACAATGTATGTTGTTTGATAGCGAATTGTCAATAATGTTTCTAATTGATATAAGATAAAACAGCAATAATATCACCTATATAATCAACTTTTTTTTAATTAATTTATGTATTTGAACCAATATATAAAATAAAAAAAATTATTTTAAAAAGTGCTGATTTTTTTACAATAGTTAATATTCTAATTATTTTTTTTTATAAAGTGTTGCTGATTTATATTTAAAAATATTTTTAAATATTGATTTAATGTTGCGTCGATTTTTCTGAGATAAGTCTCTTTCAGGCACCTCCTTAAAAGAGGTGCCTGAAAAAGACATTATTTTACAACAAATGATAGTTATTCTATTTGAAAATATAACCAAATTTATTTTTGTAAATTAAAGTAGCAAAATATTTTTTAACTATCATGCACCCATGCTATACTGTTTTGTCAGAGAATTTCGCAAGTGAGAGATGAGTGAGTATATCCCTTTTTCTCGTACAGAAATGCACACGTGCGTGTGACAGAGCGAGAGAGCTAGGGCAAGGTGCATTACGCACGCATCAGACGGCGTTTCAATCGTGCGTCAATATTTATTTGCCTGTTTTTCTACTTAACAAGTGTATTTAATAATTATACTTCGTTAAAAATATTTAATACAAAGTAACTTTAGTTTAAATAACATTTATATAGATGACTGAAAGATATAATGATTCCAATGAATCGGATCCCAATTTGAAGGTGTAGTATTTCTCTCGTATAACGAAGACGTGATTGCAATGTTCGATTCGGAATCAGACGAAGATTATTGCAATTACAAGCTAAGTACTTTTTATATTTACATTTGAAATTATTATTTATTACAAAAGCATTATTATCATAATTATTCATATTCAAAATGACAGATTCGTTGGAGTGAAGTGAAAACACGGAACATCCGTATAATGTAAGTATGATATCAACATATCGTTACGGTAAAATGTATGACAAATATATTATTTTGCAGGAAACTTTTTATATGTCGAACATGTGCATGAACGGTAGCATATAACGGTATTAAGAGAAATATGATCACAGAATTTTTTTTCACATCTATTCCTTTAGCTCAATGTCTATTACAAAACGATTTATTCTATATTCGAAATAACGAAGGAGTTTTTAAGGGATAAGTTGGAAGAACTGTTTAGTGGTATGTTTGGTTTTGCTGATAGTTTTTAACACAGGTATCACTATTTGTGTTAAAAACTTTTCTGTTACAGTACAAAAGTTTTTAACACATATGTATATCAATATCTGTTTAAAAACAACCACCGCTGATTAATTTTTATAACAGAACAAACGGCGGAGTTGCTATAGGAGGGAAAATGACACGCGATGAATATTCTCGCGTAGGGGCGACAAGGCGGTAGCCATTCAGAATAATTATGGAGCTCATTGATATTATGGATTTTAATGCCTATAAGATATGGATCCATAAATATTCTGAGTGGCGAATCAACTATCGATGCCGTCGAAAGTATTTCATACGCCTCTTATCGGTAGATTTAGTAAAAAAACTGTAATTGAACGACACGAGAACGTTTATTTGCATGAACCGCAAAAGTCAGCAATATAATTATTCGTGAAGACTTTTGCCTTCGAAAATCTTTTTACATCGTCTTCGCCCAGTAGTACTTATAATACTGGACAAAGACGTACGTGTAATTTTTGTTCTAGTAATAAAACTACGCGTGTATCAAAATGATTGGATTAATAATAGATATTTAGATTTTTTTAATTGATAATTTTTGTATGTTATATGTTTATAACTTTTACAGATATGTTTTTATCATTTATTTTTTAATATTATTATTTGTAAGAAAAATATGTAGAAAAATAAATTGTTTCTTATTGTGAACGTTTGAGAAGCCGCGGCTGCTTGACGTCATCGGGTCTGAGTAGAAAATGCGTTTGTGTGCGTGAATAAATAAATACAAGAAGGCATAGCATGGTCTCGTTCTACGTTAGCTTAAAAATATTTCACATTATTTAAAATAAATAAAATTAGTTTATTTTCTTGCATGACCACACCAGATGACAAACGTCAAAACGACATGGCCGTCAAAAATCGCATTATTACCGTTTCCCGGGCGGGGCAGTTGTGGGCGACAGCGAAATGGCTCCAGCGAAGAAAATCCTCGAGGACGCAAAAAATGCGAAGCAGGTCGAGATCGATCTGGTCGACAAGGGGATCGCCTCCTTCAGGGACCTGCCTGGCATCTGTCAGTTCACTTTCAGGGTTATTATACAAAACCAAGACTGTCACCTTTAAATTTTACTAAACACGAACATATGGGCTCATGACTCTAGTTATATCTGCGTTATACAATTCCATTATTAAAAGTCATATATTTTCCTTAATTTGAAGGCTTTATACTTGCATAAGAGTAGCCACAAATGCAGATATAGTGTCTAACAATATTCATAAATTAAATTTAAAAAATAGTACTATAACCAAGCGGCATTACGCTTGAATAGCATTCAATATAGTATATATATCAACCACTAAAAATTTAATATATTTTGGCCTTATATTGGACTATGTAGATAATTGTGGTAAAGTAAATCTGGAAACCTGATATAACATATTGTTTTATATTCTAAAATGTTTACCATTATGAGAAGAAAATGATAGTAATTTATAGCTGCAATACTCAACTCGAGAGATGGTTACTTAACCCAAGGCCACTGATAGAGAAATTCAGCCCCGGTACTTATCTTTCCCTCGCATTATTCTGAATTCTTAGTATATAAATAATTCTCATAAAAATAGACGCTATATATAATTTTTGTTTTCTCGCCTTTAAATTTACAAAGTATTATTAATCTCTGCTATGTCTTTATTTATTGACAATATTAATAAAGAATTTAAGCGTTCGTTGGATAAAGATGATCGAAAATATATCATAATAAGTTTGAACTCGCTAAAACTGCGTTCACATGAAGGAACTGTAATTGGAATAATTAATAGAATTCTAAATGCTATTTTCCTGTTGAATTATCCAAGACTTGTAAAGCAATAAAGTTTTCTTGAGTTTTAATAATAGTCATAGATAATTAAGTTAATATTTAGTCATACAATAATTGATTACTTAGTTACTCTAGTCTTACATATTGAGCATAGCATATACGGATAACGAGAAGTAATAATAACTGATAACGATCAGGTGGATTTTTATTCTTTTAAAATATGTCTAGTTTTTAATCCGACGTAATGATAACTATATACATTGAGAGATATATAAGCTGTTAAAAAAAATCGTGGCTTCAATTATTACAAAGGTTATATATCAATAACGATGTTTCTAGTAACTCTGAGATTGCAGTTTCGACTCTCAGCAGCAACACTCGAATTTTTTATAATAAAAAACAACCCCAGCTGTAGTGACATCTATCGATTATAAATTGTATTACACATAATAATATATAATTATCAAAATGTAGATGTCACCGATTCCCAGACCTTCAATCTGATGGTTAATACTTACTTGTATGTAGGTATTCATTATATGTATCCGATTGACTGACTCAATTGGTACAGATTTATCCCGTTGTAACGCATTGGGCTTACGCCTGTCAGATTACACCAGAAGATTTAATAAAAATAAATTATCTGGACTGAGATGTGGTCTTTACCCATAACATTTTCAAAACATCCATTACCATCGTAAATAAACGCACAGTTCTACGCTCGTATTACAAAGAAATGTACTTTTTTGTATCAATACATTTATTTGGTATCAGATAAAAGTATTAAAATTTTACTTTTTTGAAAAATTTGATTGTGCTAAAATTTTGTTTTTAATTTTTCATTTAATTTTATTTTCCTGAAATTGGCGCCCCCCGTGCAGTCACCCATACAGCTCGCCCCTCGGGCCGGTATTGCTGTAACCCATGGAGAATTGTAACGAACCATAAACTAATAGAGAGGAACAGAGATCCGAAACTCACTCAAATATGTATTTTATTCATAGAAAAATTCATAAAAATGTTGTATCGTTCGATCACCTAAAATTTGAATAAAATTTTCGCGTTTTTCCACTCTATAAAAAATGATTCCGGAACTGGCTGTTCCCTCCTCTCGTCCTGCCTGACTTTACCTGTAAAAACTTGTCGCATAGGGTCTGTGCAAATGCGCTTCTTACATACTTATGGTTTTCTATGATGTTTATACTATACAAGCTGCTGAAAATTAAAGGTTTCATACTCGAATAGTCATAACCTTAAAATTATATGAATGTGTTTCACTATATCACTCAAAAGTACACAATAAAATCGATAAACAAGTGATTAAATAGCTCAGCAGTTGACTCGAGAGCTCGCTGATATTCCAAACCCCAAACTTTGAAAAATCTAAGAAAACCTAATCAGTGATTTATGTCCGAAATTATAATTATAATCATTAATTCCAATCTCTCAGACACGATAGAAATTTAAAAACACTTAGTTCCATATAGAATTTGTGGTATTAGTCACTGGTCTGTCGTGCCAGTCATAAAATATTACTTGCACATCTGGTGACAGTTCTCTCTTTTTCTTCTTAATTTTTTCATAAATAAAAAAAATGTTTCACTTTCAGTTGCGATGACGAACATCACTCGACTCACCCTCAGCCACAACAAAATCCAGATTATACCTCCCGGTCTGGCCGATCTGATCAACTTGGAAATATTGAATCTTGCCTGCAACTACATCGAGGAGCTGCCCGTCAGCCTCTCTTCGATGCCTAAGCTGCGCATCCTCAACGTCTCCATAAACAGACTCTACTCGTTACCTCGCGGATTTGGCGCCTTCCCAGTTTTAGAAATCTTGGATCTGACATACAACAATCTCAACGAGAACACCTTACCGGGAAACTTTTTCATGATTGGTACTAAAACATACAGCAGTTTCATCATCGCTTCCACCTATTTAATTTTTATAATGTTAACAGAATCCCTTCGCGCGTTATACTTGGGCGACAACGACTTTGAATACTTGCCACCAGAGATAGGCCAGTTGAAGAACTTACAAATCGTGCGTGCCTCATAAATTTTATTAGCAATGTTTTATAAATACTAATAAAATCGTTTTTTACAGTTATCGTTGCGGGAAAACGATCTGATTGAGTTACCCAAGGAAATTGGCGAACTGACACGTTTGAGAGAGTTACACCTTCAAGCCAACCGATTGACTGTACTGCCGCCAGAAATTGGTAATTGTAAAAGAATGAATTTTTTATGAGTTAGTGTGGGGTTTGATGAGAAAACTGCTATTGTTTTTGCCTCTTAACATTCGAGTAAAGAACTCATTTATCATCTTTAGTTATCAAATAATAAAGAAACAGCAGTAATTATTGTTTAGAGCGAACCCGGACCCTGGGAAAACAATGATTCCGGGCTTCATAATAAAAATGGCATTTTATATATTTTTTAACATCGTAATATAATTTCTTGAATAAATAATAGGTACGAGTTAACCCTTTCTATGCTACAAATAAATATAAAAATTAGACAACGTTACAACATATTTTATGAAATCATATTTATTACGAAATATTTTAATTAGGCATTAAAAATATCTACTCATAATATTTATCTGATAATTAGTCGTGTATACTTTGCTGCTCAGTGTTGCCATATAGTTAATTTCCATTCCAGGTTAAAAGCAATAAAATCGTGCCATCGCAGTGAAAACGCTCGATTATTAAGCGTTTATATTAAGACTTTATAACAATATACGAGTGAGAATCGAATAAAGCACATCTAAACCGAATTCTGCCCAATAGGAGAGTGCAAAAAACAATTATCCCTTCTCAGAAGTCAAAAATTCACGTCAAAAGCAATAAAATCGTGTCGGCGCCATCGCAGTGGGAACGCTCGGTAACGAGCAACGGCTTATTCGTTTTATTTATTTTTATTGCGACGTCTTATTCGTTTTCATTTTTTGACGTGTAATTTAAATTTAGTGGCGGTACGTCTATAAAACATAAAAAATAAGTATTAATATAAACATATTAATTACCTGAGTCACCATCTGATGACATAATGGAAAATAAAATTCAGGTTTGCAATTACAAAAGAGGTAAAAACAAGGAAACGAGCACCGTGTCACGGAAGCTGACACGCAACAAACTGACTTAGTCCTCTCATGTCTAATATTTCTTAACGCTTAATAAGCAATAAATTCCACAATAATTCGCAAAAAAATTTTAACACAAACGGAGCCGCGTCAAAAAACTAAAAAGTGGATGCTTTTGAAGGCAATGTTCCGCTTCTTTCATTTCTTGTATAATATGTATAAAAAAGGACTAAAGGAACTTATTCCTGAAATACATCAGTATATAGGTACATCTCTAACAACTGTAGTTTAGTTCAGATTCATTATTTGAGGTCAGTTTATACTTTTTTTTTAAATATATTTTCGCTATGATTTTTTCCGGGGCCCGAGAATTTGACACCCCCCCCCACCTTTCTCAGCAGGTCCATTCTTAAAATTCACAGGTTTCTTTTATTAAATATTTTTGTAGTAACTCTGCTCCTCAACATTAACAAATAAACCCAAAAAACGGAATTATCCTGCAGATAAAAAAATTGTGTATATGATTATATAACGTCTTATTTATTTTAAATTCAGGTTCCTTAGAGTTAGCAAGTAACAAAGCTTTGTTGCGTATGGAAGGAAACTACTGGATTCGACCTATAGCCGATCAGTTGCAAATAGGCATCAATCACGTGCTGGATTATTTAAAATCGGAAACGTACAGATTGTAAGTTTGACTTTGTAATATGTATGTGCAATAATATTTATATGATTATATTTTTAAATAATATTTTATGCAGTTTGTACAATCGTCACATGTCAGCGAAGCCTCCGCCGCCTCCTCAAGAAATCGACAAATCCAAGAAAGCCAGCAGAGCTAAACACACAGACTAACTAATCAAAACTATTCTAGTGCTAAAAACATTAATTAAAAAATATGAATATTTTATTAATTATTAACATGTTTCTAATGATCTGCCATAATACATTTATTGATGTAAGTATTAAAAATAATAAGTATTTTTACTATATATTATATGAGATCTAAAATCAATTTATTAAATGAAATACTGATTTAACAGAATGAAACTAAATATATTGTACTAAAAACAATCGAAATAGAGACCAGTGGCATTATGACTTTCTACCAAGCTAAATAAAGTAATGGTTGATTATATGATTAAATGCTGGCATCTGATTGGTTGTTTTATTATGAATATCTAAATGTAGATGCTTGTTTACTCTAACACAGTTTTACATATTTAATAAGCTAGATGTCATAAATGTTCTTAAATTAAACTCGCTCAATTTCAAGTCTTCGAATATATGTTTTTATGATTGATTTGAGCAAGTTTGATGTGCCTTAAAAAGTGCCTTTTAATCGGAGAGTTGTATTTCTAACCATTTTTTATGACTATTTAGAGCTAATATTAGTAAGAATTCCGATGTTAAACCATGCCAAAGATACAATTTTCAAGTGCCTTTGACTTTTAATTTTTATTTAAAATTAAGTGTTTAATTGTTTAATAAAATGCTTTTTAACATACTATATTGGTTATTTTTATTATGTAATTATATAAAATTTCAATATTTTTATATTCCCTATTATGGATTCACAAATATACACATTTAAGTCAAAAATATTATTTTATAGTCGACAATTTTTTTTTTTATACAAAAATCGTTTTCAGAGTAATCTTTCTCTTTTACAGTATTTTCATGAACAAATAAAATAAAGCCTCAATCTCTATTTTAACAAAACGTTAATACATTAACCGTACTTGGAAACAATACTTAATGGCACTTTTAAAATATTGAATTATTTACTGCAAAAGAAAATTGAACATCAGTCTTTATTTATTTATAATACAATATATATATATATATAATACAAAAACAAGAAAAGTAATCTTAAATACAGTCAAGTATAATATATTTTAAATATGAGATAATAATTTAAAATAAGTTCACTTAGTTTGTTAAATCAGGACAATTACACAACCTTTAATAAATTAAGTATTTTATGTTAAAAATAATACTATAAAAATGCAACACATAAAGTAAATAAAACACTTATGCCTTTTTTAGGCATGTGTTTCAAATTATTTAGTTACTAGTAAAAAAATCAAAGGTCTTAAAGAGTAGGTTATGAATCAATAATAGTGTCAAAATATCTAATTTCTCTTCTAAAAATTATAATGTAAATTTATTACTACAAATTGACGAACATATAATAAATATGATATATCAGTTATTGTCTATTTACAAAATATAAAGCTTCAATTAATTACATTTTTTTTATATAAATAGGCAAAAGACGAAATTGTCACTACTATATTATACGTTTTTTTCAACTAACATTGATTATAGAATTACTAACCCAAACAAACCACATTTCAATAACATCTATACAATTACATTACAAATCATCTGAACTAGAAGATGAATTGTCATCGGTAAGATTTTCGTCTGTGTACAGATGATTTTGTTTTAACCGGTGGATGAAATCTTCCTTCTCGTAGCTGTTTAATTCGTCGTCACTCACATGTGAAACGTTACCGCTCACAAATTTGGCAAATCTGAAATTTAGCATTATCCGTTAAATTAAGAACATCATATTATAAAGCATCATATATACTTTTCGGGATCTTTGAGCTTTATTATTAATTTCCATTGGTTGCATTCAGGACTGGAAGCATACCCGCGCAAATCTTCTAAAGCCTTCGTCGTTTCCCGCAAGCCCTGTTCATAATATTGTTCGTTGGTCAATAAGACACGTTTTGGTGGAAACTTACGCCTCCTTAAAATTAAATTATGATTTTTAAACAGATTATATAACAAGAACTTTTTGTACCTAAATCATAAAAAAGGTACTTAAACAGATAATGATTATAATATTCGACTATTTTGATTTCTAAATATACAGATAAACCAATGTGAACTGTAACTATCGACAGATCATTAAACAGCTTTTTAACTAAGCATGTAATATTACGTCTTACACAAGGAAAATAAAAGATATTTTATTTGGAGCTCCGATTACGGAAAGAATATGTTAACTATAAAGTTAACATCTTTTTAAATCATTTCAGTTTAAAAATATTCAAATATTTTTGATTAAAAGACATTACAAAAAGATGAAAATATATTAAATAACTCTTTACCATAGAACATAATATTTTTTATAAATTATTAAAATAAATATATTCAATTACCTTAGTATATTTTTAATTATTTAAAAAAATCTATTTATTTTCAAGAGTCAATCACAAAAACATCGTTTAACGCGTGATCATCACATGCTCTTAAATTTATATACCATGTGATTGGTTGATCGCTCTGAAGGGCAGTATTGGTGATGTAAGCGCACAGGGCGGTATTGTTTTTTGTTCTCAGAGTAGTTGTCAATATTATTATCTTATCACTACTACTGCTTTAATTTTATTAATTACAATATCCCTGCCATGTCATATGTGTATTTTTAATTTTATTTAATTTTAAAATTAATTTTATTTGTTCTAATTCAGTCCGGTTCGTGTGCTAACGCATACAAAAATAGAATGTAGCTTTTTTAATATTATCCATGAAAAACAAAATTTGATAAAAAATATTATTGCATTCTAATAAAAAAAAATGTAATTATTTAAAATATTATTGCATTATAATAAATAAAAAAACACGAAAAAGACCCCCTAATAACACGGTAAATTGGGAACGTGTAGTTGGGGGACTATAAAATACTCATACAATGTTTTTGCAATACGAATAAGAATCAGGTGAGATATCCCTTGGCTCGCTCACGTATCAAGTAACGGGCACCCAAATAGCAAGTCCCCAATTTATCGTGTTATTGGGGGTCTAATGTACATACATATACGATAGATCTATCGATAAAAAATAAACAATTTTATTATTGTTAATGCTAATTTTACTTATAAAAAAAGAAAAGAAATCCATTCAGCAAAGGTCGTAAGAATTATGTAGATTTCTGTATATAAGAACATGCTAATTTTTACTTTATTTCAATTTGTTATAAAACATTTTTAAATTCTTGATTTTTTTCTATACTTTTTGAATAGCTGTCAATTTAAAATAAGATGGCGGATCAGGAGATATTTACATGTTTTTTTTAAAAAAGTTTCAAGGCGATCTGAATAAACTCCTCAAACCCCACTGCACATTGCAATGTACAATAATTTTATTACTTGTTTTTTAATTATTTTCACCAGTACGCCATATTATTTCAAAATACAAAAAAATAATTTTATGTCCCTTTGATGTGTGCTAAATAAAAAAATCCAATTGGTGTGTACGAAAAATAAAATTCGGGTCTAAG